>NC_134485.1:413457998-413757998 GCF_040206685.1 Ascaphus truei | reverse complement strand
TATCTAGCAAACACTTTTGCAGCAACTGATGGTATTGCTCAAACAAGCAGCAAAACGGCAAAGCAAGACTGTGTACAGTATAACGAAAGGACAAAATGACTTCTTAAGACAAAGTGAATGACTTCATTAACATAGAGCTAACGTTACATTATTATTTCATGTATGTTTGTATGTGTAACGAATATGGCAGAAAGTATTAACTATTTTTTTGAACCTGGCACTTCAGAGGTTAATGTTGGTTACAAATTGTCTTAAATACATGTATTCTTTTATGGCAGGATGCCATGCCTAGTTTTATGTGCTGATCTACTGTAAGGATAAAAGATAACTTGTTTTATAAATGGGGGGATTGAAATATGGCTGTCTTGACACTAGAATAAATGTCAACCTTTTAAAAGTACTTTGAAAGGCATTCTTTGGACGATCTGTGAAATATCAGGGGGCAGTGGCCAAGATAATAGCACAAAGGTTTGTGTAAAGTTATTAAATATGAAATCCTGGGCCTGACAGCAATTCGCAAGAATAACAAATAGATATTTATAACCGTTGCGATTACATGAATCAAATGAAACCAAAATCCAGGGTTTTCTATGTATCATAATGTTCTTGTATAGCGCTGCTAGTTTTACGTAGCGCTTTACAGAGACATTTTGCAGACACAGGTCCCTGCGGAGCTTACAATCTATGTTTTTGGTGCCTGAGGCACGGGGAGATAAAGTGACTTGGCCAAGGTCACAAGGAGCCAACACCGGTAGTTGAGCCAGGTTCCCCTGCTTCAAACTCAGTGCCAGTCAGTGTCTTTACTCAATAGTAGATAGCGTTTGGCTAAGTATTATAGAAACAAAGTTATGAGGTCTTTTATATATTCAGGCAAAGTTTAAAAGTCAAAAGAAAGGTTTTTTTCCTTAAAGTCGTAAAAATGTAATGTAGAGAGATTGATGAAAGGGGTGGGTTGAAACCATATCCAGAAAAGTGGGTTTATGTTGTTTTCAATTAAGAGAATTTAGACTATAATCCCTGCATTGGAATTATGAAGTAGAATTCAACAGAGGTGTGTTTTGGGGATCAGACAGGTGAATTCTCAACTTTCCTACTCCAGTGACATCTCTGGGAAGAACCTGTTACATGTGGTAACGTATAGGGAATTCTGTTTGTTTATATTTTTATTTTAAGAAACTGTCTGCATTTTTATTATATGTTCTTGTAATCTCTTTCTGCAACCTAAGCACTGTACTTTTTGGATATTAAATTTAAACTATAAGTAATACTTTGGGCTCTGATTGAACTGTTGCACGCTTTGTAGAGAGTAATTAAAATTTTTGGACACGTTTTGCTACAACAGATTTTTGTGTGTTACTGTAATTGCATAGTTTCCATAATAAATAGAGACCCTGTACGTAAATCTTTAAACCCTTTGGTGGTGGCAGGGTTGAGGGTAGTGTAACAGGTACTTAACCCTGTTTCATTGAGGCTTCAATATAAGCCTGTAGTGGTCTGAGGAATTCAGCAGGGAGCTGGTTAATTGCAGCTAGATAATTAACCAGTCTCCACCTGGCTAATCAGACAGCTAGAAAAGCCTCCTGCTGGGAACTTACAAAGAGACTCCTGAGCACAGTCACAACTGTGCTGCCAAAGGAGATGATTGTCTTGAGCACAAAGGACTGTGTGCTGATATCAAGACACCAGGGACCAGACCTCTATTCCAGGGTGCAGCAAACCCGGGAACCCACCAGAAGCTGCCCCCTCAATAAACACCCATCTAGACCCAGACCCAGAGACTGACATGAAGGGCCACCTGCTTTGAGGTATCGCTTTTGGACTTTGGGGTCTTAGGTTGGTAATAGGCTTATCCTCCCAGCCCTGCAGAAAGGGACTGGGGATGTAAGTTAGCCCTTATAAAGGGATAGGCAGTTTATTTATTTGTGTATATGTTGCCTTAAACTGTATAATTTAAAGTGACAGGCTGAATAAAAACTTTGTTTCATTTCCCCAAATCCATCTCCCTGGCCATACCTTTCCACATGTCTCTTACAGGTAGATATTATTAATTTGAGGGACCTTTGCAGAAGGTGAAAAGTGGTGTGCCATACGTGACAGTATGAAAAACAGACACGCTCAAAAAGTGAGCGACATTATTAATTACATTATATTAACTTTAACAAAGAAGAGGAAAGCCATTTAAACGGATTATTTCTCTCTATTCAAATCCGTTACTCTGGTATTCAAGAGTTGGGAAAATGTTGCCTCCAGCAACAAGTAAAATCTGTTCACAGCAAACGTCTAGCGACATTTTCAATCCACTAGGAATGTGGCAACATTTCAGGACAAAAGGGTGAGTTTTCCAAGTGCTTAATTAAGAGAAACAAGACATGGTTTTATTTTTTAAACGCCCCAAACTCCTGCTTCTGCGTATAAACCCCCTGTGGCCTTAATTGCATTGGGCTACCACTTCTGTATATGAGTGCTACCCAAGTGCTGTCAAACTGCTTTGCTCAGTACACAATATTTACCCTGTCGATCATGGTTGTATTTGGAGGAATGCGACAACTTACATTTTCAAGGTGTCTCCCGTGTTACTAACCCCGTGGTCGGCATCTCAAAAGTGGACATACAGTATGGATTGTATCACTGACAGAAAGTTTTCTATTATTAACAGGTACCCAGTTAATACCGTATTTTGTTCACAGACATACCCACACTTCTTGAGATGGTGATAGCAATTGAACTTGGGATACTCCCAACATGGAGAATCCACTACTTAATAATAGTGCCTGGGATCTGGTTTGCACACTTCCCTTCCATTATGGTCTATTACTTTAATGGAATGGGACTGAAGACTTACATTTTCAAGGTGTCTCCCGTGTTACTAACCCCGTGGTCAGCTTCTCAAAAGTGGACATACAGTAAGGATTGCATCACTGCCAGAAAGTCTTCTTTATATTGAGAAAAGCTATTTCCACTCTGGGAATTTCAGGTCTCACCTACCCCAGTGCCACCCCCATGCTGTTCCCTTAGCACTGCCTGCCACGCGCGGACACACTCCTGAGAAAATTTACATTACAAAATGATCCACTAGATTATTGCTGAGAATTGCACTCCTTGGTCGGTTGGCAATTCTACATAAATGTAGTCCTTGTACCCCCTGGGTACTGAAACTACACATTCTGCTTTTACATGTGTGGCTAACAGGAGGCCTGAGCCTCCACCACTGGGAGCCTGGGATACATTTATACACGTGCAGCGCCTCCACCGATAAGGGATCCCAGCGTGGTGGGAGTGTTCCCTCACCGGAACCAACATACACAGTAAATACACACGTTTGTATAAGAACAGTATTTACTAACTATCATATAGAGCATGTACCATATCATAACACAGTAACACAGCCCCCAGCATATGACCCAACAATACCCAGTCCATATTAATGTCACCAAACACTGAATGTCTAATTGCACTTAACCACTGAGTGTCTCTCTAGCAATATGTGTATGAGGGGATAACGCGCTTCCCTGTGTTGGTGCACATGAGAATACCTCCCTGGTCTTTGTCCAGACCAGGATAAACAGCAGCGATGGATCCGCGTCACGGTCTGATGCTCCTCCCTTGGGTACTGTAGATCCTCAGGCTGACTTCTCTAAAGGGGCTCCAGCTGGATGGCACCTTACAAGTTATATAGAGTCCTGATCTGCACTCAGATAGCAAGCTGCACTCTCCTTCAGGCAGTGTCCTGCAGCATTTCTCACTCTAATGCTATGGTGAGAAGGGTCCCTACCTTAAGGCTTTCCCTATAGCAATTACAATAAGTTCCTCTTCTGTGTCTCAGGGGACTAACTGGGCCCTTGGGGTAACTTCTGGCCTAGTCCCTGGAGCACAGCTCCGTGGACACCACCTACACAATCAAGGTCTAGGTCTTGACTGCCTGCTTCCTGTCCCAGCATGCCATATATCTATATCCTCTTCCAGAAGAATATTGCAGCCCTATTGGCTCGTTGGCGTCAGGTGGTACACTCTCCCAATGCAGCATGGGAGTTGTAGTTCTGTCTGCAGCCTTGTTCTATTGCAGCCTCGTGCGCATAGGACATTGCGCATGCGCGACTCTAATGGCCGCCGCTGGTGCTCTGCGCATGCGCGAGCTGACTGGAGGCCTCCACAATTCTTGCCCCGGTCTGCGCAGGCGTGAGCTAAAAGAAGATGGCGACACCCTGCTACTGTAGCCGCCGGCGAGCCCGTCGCCCTGCCTGCACCACCCCCACTGCAACGAGGGTAAGAAGGGAAGCGGAATGGCAGACATGGGAACCGGAGGGGACCTGGCTACATAAATATTGGAAACATTTGGCCAAATAGACGAAAATTATTGCGATATTACAAATCCAAGAATATAATGGTGTAAACAAAACTTCAGCAAACGTTTTCCTGTTGAGCAGCTGGAATCAATTAGCATAAAACTTGTTTTGGTGACCAAATTCTTCATGATGACTTTGCTAGGCGTGTATACAGTTTCCAACAAACAATAAGAACGTATGTTTTGCATGCAGTTTGAACACAGAGGAGCTCACGAAGGAATGAGCAGTCCTCAAACCCACTTTATTACCCCCACACTATAACAATAAGGAGGCATTGGCAGTGGCTAATAGGCAATTTAAAAGATGTGATATTGGACCAGCTTAATTGAGTGGTATTAAGCCATAATGCATTATACATACAGTATGCCCATTTAAATAATTGCACGCTTAGGTGTCTTACCCCCTTCCTTGCCACAGCATGGCTGCAGCATTGTTCCAATTTTATATTTTTAAGATTTTCATTCCAAACAGAAAACCTTTTTTTTTTTCCCGATGTAAAGGCCTTTACATATTTTGTGAACATACTATAGATGGTTACCTGTTCACTTACATTTAATCAATCTCATACAATTGTTTGGAAGGTATACAGAATATTAATGCTGATGGAGGCACATTGGGGTTCTCTTCTATATTTTTAGATACATACATTTATGTATGTCTTTATTTATATAGCGCCATTAAAGTACATAGCGCTTCACTGTAGCAATATACTTGACAATCATATAAATAACAAATAATACAAATAACAGATCATGGGAGTAAGTGCATCAGACATAAAAGTAACATTGCAGAAGAGGAGTCCCTGCTCCGAAGAGCTTACAATCTAATTGGTAGGGAGAACGTACAGAGACAGGAGGAGGGCATTCTGGTAAGTGCGTCTGCAGGGGGCCAAGCTTTATGTACCGTGATAAATGTCAATATGCATGTGTATTTGGGATGATAAATGCTTTTTGTATTTGTCCTTTATTCGCTTCTTTTCCTTATTCTTTGAAAGATTTTTTTTTAGAATTCTGTTTGGTGCATTTTATAATGTATCATCTTCCTTAATGAATAGGCCAGGCCGTAAGCTGTCTTAAGATGTTATAGGATCTGTTACAGCGTCATAAAGTGTCTAATGGTTTAGCTTCACTTAGTACACATGGCCCGGGATCACAGCATTTCAGGAAGCCTTATCCTCATATTCACTAAAGGGGAATATATTTCCCAAAATGTTCTTATGTCTTTTTTTGTTGTTGCCAATTCTGCCTTTAATAGCGATATCTTCACCTCCAGATCACAGTCTCGCAATGTCACATTCTCATGACATGCAGATACGGTAACATTAGTTTGACATCATATACGTTTCAATAACCGGGGAAAACCAGCTGAATTTCACCTGTCTCTGTTTTATGCTCTGTTTTAAGTCATATGTTCCATATCACGAGGAAAGTTCAGCTTCATAATGAAAAATAGTGTAGTCAACATCTGTATGTAACCAAGGCAGGGTGATTCACAAGATACTTGGAAAGAAGATTTTATTTCACATCTGTAGCAAATAGAAAGCAGAGCAAACCCTAAAACGTTAAAACCATGTTCCTATTTCTTAGAAATGCAACCACTGTAGAGCTCCTTGTTTTTTTTGGATTCAACTTCTTTGCTACATTATTCCCACAAATAAGTTACACACTCATGAGAGCAAAGAAGTTAATAATTTGATGACTGCCAAAACAAGATTTTAGCCCCAAGTCGTAAATAAGATCATTTCTTTAACTACCGACTGTCTGTTTCATGGCATTTGTACATCGGAGAGAAATAATCTAAAAGGTAAGTCAGTAAGCAGTCCCAGACATATGATGTATTATGATAAATTGCACCGTTTGCAGGTCAAGCTAAGGATTGCAACAGAGAAGAAGACTCAACCTCTTTATTGTCCAAAGGCCTTGCAGCTTCAGAGCTATCTGAATGCTATTATAGAAATTACAAATATCACAAAGATCATATGAGCATGGAACCCTTGGCCACTGCGCTTCCTAATGGAAGAGGATGATCATATGACCATGGAGCCCATGGTCACTGCTGTTCCTAATGGAAGAGGATGATCATATGACCATGGAACCCATGGCCACTGCTGTTCCTAAAGGAAGAGGATGGACATATGACCATGGAACCCATGGCCACTACTGTTCCTAATGGAAGAGTGTGATCATATGACCATGGAACCCATGGCCACTGCTGTTCCTAATGGGAGAGGATGATCATATGAAGATGGAACACTTTGCAACTGCTGTTCCTAATGGAAATACAGTAGGATGAACACACTGCCACTGCTGTTCTTAATTGAAAAGAATGTGCTCCTCTCCCATTCAGTATATGCTTTGCTCAACATGACATGTTTTAAGACGGACAGCAAATCAAGTGCTGTCCAGGAGCAGGAGAAGGACGCCAATGTCGCCAGCTCTCTTGCTGCTCTAGGAATGTCTCAAGCGCATCATAAATGAGCCAGAAAAGATCTAGGGAAACTTGAGAGCAGTGGTCAACAGTGAGATAAATGGTGTAAATAGCATAATAAAATACAACAAAATCCTTAAAATAAGTGTGAAACCATAACAATATCGCCCCTGCTACGAATATGTGCATACTGTGAGCAATGCAGAGTTGATCTGCTCCACCTATCACATGGTGTGATGGGAAATGGGGGACACTGTCCCTGGACTGCCTGGCAACACATGACCGGAGATATGGGATTGGATGGGAGGTAGAACAGATGGAATGATGGAGCAGGCTGTCAGTTTGAGACACACAAAGAGAGTCCAGAGTGACAGTGAGATGGGCTACATAGAGGAAACCTGACACTCTCGTAGATGAAAGAGATGGTTTGTATTAGACTGCTAGTCAAGGACAGAGAAAGTGAGTGACCGCATCAGAAGCACATTCTCCACACATAGAGATACAGAGAGGAAAATACACCAGAGCAAGAGATCAACATACTTGCCGGGCTTGCCAAAGCGCAACAGGATAAGGCCTCGGCCAAGCTTCCCGCTGGCGCGCTGAGGCTCAGGGAAAGCGGGTGCTCGTCGTCAGGGGGCGGGCCGGGGGCGGGCCAATGACATCATTGGGCGAACCGCTCACGTGACCGGACCTGCGCTCCGGCAAGCGGGGAAATTTTACATTTCCCTAAGACCCTAATTGCAGCAGTAGGGGCTCAGTGCTGAGCGGAAGCGCGCCTCCGCTAGCAAGCAACAACCATGGACGAGGCCTAATGGGAGGGGGGATTGAATGAGAGGAGGAATGGGAGGGGGATTGAATGAGAGGAGGAATGGGAGGGGGGATTGAATGAGAGGAGGAATGGGAGGGGGATTGAAAGAGAGAGGAGGAATGGGAGGGGGTTTGAATGAGAGGAGGAATGGGAGGGGGATTGAATGAGAGAGGAGGCATGGGAGGGGGGGGGATTGAATGAGAGAGGAGGAATGGGAGGGGGATTGAATAAGAGAGGAGGAATGAGAGGGGGATTGAATGAGAGAGAAGGAATGGGAGGGGGAGGGAATGAGAGAGGAGGAATGGGAGGGGGGTTTGAATGAGAGATGAGGAATGGGAGGGGGATTGAATGAGAGAGGAGGAATGGGAGGGGGATTGAATGAGAGAGAAGGAATGGGAGGGGGATTGAATGAGAGGAGGAATGGGAGGGGGGGGGGATTGAATGAGAGAGGAGGAATGGGAGGGGGAGTGAATGAGAGAGGAGGAATGGGAGGGGGATTGAATGAGAGGAGGAATGGGAGGGGGGATTGAATGAGAGAGGAGGAGGGAGGGGGAGTGAATGAGAGAGGAGGAATGGGAGGGGGATTGAATGAGAGAGGAGGAATGGGAGGGGGATTGAATGAGAGAGGGGGAATGGGAGGGGGTGTGAATGAAAGAGGAGGAATGGGAGGGGAGTGAATGAGAGAGGAGGAGGGAGGGGGAGTGAATGAGAGAGGAGGAATGGGAGGGGGATTGAATGAGAGAGGAGGAATGGGAGGGGGATTGAATGAGAGGAGGAATGGGAAGGGGATTGAATGAGAGAGGAGGAATGGGAGGGTGGAGTGAATGAGAGAGGAGGAATGGGAGGGGGAGTGAATGAGAGAGGAGGAATGGGAGGGGGATTGAATGAAAGAGGAGGAATGGGAGGGGAGTGAATGAGAGAGGAGGAGGGAGGGGGATTGAATGAGAGAGGAGGAATGGGAGGGGGATTGAATGAGAGAGGAGGAATGGGAGTGGGATTGAATGAGAGAGGAGGAATGGGAGGGGAGATTGAAAGAGAGAGGAGGAATGGGAGGGGGGATTGAATGAGAGAGGAGGAATGGGAGGGGGATTGAATGAGAGAGGAGAGGGGGGCAGTAGCGGCCTGCCAGAAATGTGTACCCATTTCTTTGCACGCCTGGAAAAAAGGTCAGCCACCTCTGGCACTGCATATAAGAAACAACTGTTCCTGCGCCCAGGATTAATTGCATAATAATAATACCATTGTTTCCTTTAAGTGCTATTATTCTGGGACACAGTAAAAGGTGTTTCTTATGTACTATGCTATGATGTTTTGAACTTTCTTTTTTTTAGTCTTGTTCACAGTATGATTTTGCTGACGGGCACTAAGCACAATATTTGCAAAATGTAGCAATCTGCGTCGCATTTTTGCATTTTCATTTGTTTGTACTGACTTTAATTCGCAGCGCTACAGGTCGCATTGTCTGTTTCTGTTTAATTGTGTTTATAGCATTGACGCCGGGGGTCTCCGGAGCTGAGCTACGTTAATTTTGCAGGACATTTAAACAGCAGAGAGATACCAGGACCTAATACAGAGAGAAACACAAAAACACAGCGCACAACGCTTATAGGGGGTCATGCACTAAGCTCCGTTAAGTCATTTTTAGAGCGCAAAGAGCTCTTAGAACGTGATGTTGCGCTGATCACGATGCACTAAGCCGCGCAAACAGGCACTTTGCGTTCTAAAACTGACCTTTTTCAGGAAATTTTTCTAAGTCAACTTTGCTCGTTCGTTATTCTGTTTGCGTTAAATTCTGTCCATAAGCGGGATGCACAAAGCTACGTAACCTTAGCGTACGCGAAAGTTGCTTTCAACAGAACACGCCAGCTCAAGGTAGACGCAAAAAAAAGCTGGACTTTGAAAAATTTCTTGCTTTACATTTTTGCATGCGCAACACCCAAACAACAGGCCGGCGGGTGTCCCCGGATGACCCCGCGGGGGTCCCCGAGGGAAGCCGGGGGTCGCGCGTGTCCCCGGCTAACCCCGCGGCCGTTCCGGGGTCCCCGCGGGAGTCCCGGGGTACCCGTGGGCCTTTGCTACCAATGTTGTGCCTACAAAAATACTAAACATTATTTCAAACTAAATACACCCCCCTAACACATACAGTACAATAATGTGCAAAATAACTATTATCCAGATATGGATAATAGATTATTTGCCCATTATTAAACACTGCATTAGCATACCTAAATAAAAACAGTTGCCAGCTAATCCAATAAATACAAGCAGTAACAACATCAACAATGAATTAATTAAACCATTAACCAATGAAACCAATTACTGTAATTCCTAAACCAACTCAAAATGAATAGTAACACTAACCAATCAAACAATGAATTACTACAACATTAACGAATGTAAACATTAAAAGACAAAGAAATAAATTCAAAGAATATCTGAAATAACCATAAAACGCATTAGCTAAAATAATACAACATTAACTACAAACGAACACAAATCGCAAACATTTTATTACCATTAAGCAGGAAAAAACAAACAATCACATCGACATAAGAAATTAAAATTAAAAAAACCAACAGCAATACCAAGCCACAAATGCCCCCCAAATATTGTCATAATACTGTATTAATATGTACCCTAAAGTGGTACAGATAAATATATTATCAGTCAATGTGCCTCCCCCAAAAAATCAAAAAACACATCCAATGAAGAAACCTGTAAAAAGAGACATTTACAAACATTGAATATATTACTTACCATTAGAAGCGGTGGCCCTCCGACTCCCGGGGTAACAGGAAGCTCACGTACTTTGAAGGCCTCCAACAGCATCCGATGCCATCCGCCATGAAGATCCGGATCAGGTACCCAAATCTTCTTTTTTCTTTCTTTAATCCCCTTCTTCTATCTTCATCTGTCACCATTTCTTGATCTTCTTTATCTTCTATCTTCATCTGTCAATCCAAAAAAACCCCATGGTAAATCCCAACCAATGTTGTCTCGTCGTCTTCCTGGGCTCAAATGAGGCGTCACGGCCTTAAATAGGGTTTGTGACGTCACATTTAGCCTCAAAATGGTTAACAGCCACCTGATTGGCTGTTCAAACCATGTTCTGACTTTAATTTTTTTTTTTTACATGACGTCACTTAAAGGGAATGATGCCAGCCAATCAGTATGGCTGTATTTCATTTGCCTTTAAGATGACGTGACGAAGCCGGCGTCACATGGTATTTCAGCCAATCAAATCATGGGAACCAATTCCACACTCTGATTGGCTGAAATACCATGTGACGCCGGCCATCTTGGATTTAGTGAAGTCATCTTAAAGGCAAATGAAGCACAGCCATTCTGATTGGCTGGCATCATTCCCTTTAAGTGACGTCATGTGCATTAAAAAATATATTGATCAATTGAATAATACAGGTGAGTATTAAGCGTACATCAAAAGAGAATTAAAACAGCATTTCAAGGGTTAGTTTGTTACCTGGATTTGTCATCTGGATTTGCCACAGGTTGGTGCCTCCGGGTCTTTAGATATACCTCTACTACCCTCCGTCGCAGTCCTGTTGTTACAGATGGAAATGTCCCAGCAAACTTGCTACTACAGTAGGTAACTGTAGCCAGCCATCACTCCCAGCCATCACTCCCAGCCATCACTCCCAGCCATCACTCCCACTAACGGAATTCATACAGTTACCTACAGTAGTAGCAAGTTTGCTGGTACATTTCCACCTGTAAGAACAGGACTGGCGACGGAGTGTAGTAGAGGTACTGTATATCTAAAGACCTGGAGGCACTAACCTGCGACAAATCAAGATGACATCGTGCTGGAGAGACCTGGTTGGCGCTTTAAATGCAGTTTTAATTCACTTTTGATGTACGCTTAATACTCACCTGTATTATTCAATTGATCAATATATATTTTTAATGCACTATGAGCGTTGTACGCTGTGTTTTTGGGTTTCTCTCTGTATTAGCTCCAAGGGGTGTCTGAGCCACCCCTGTTTCCACGGCTGCAGACGCTCTATTCAAATTATTCTGTAGGATCACGTAATATTGTTATTATTTGTTTCATCACCTTATCTCACTTGGTTTTTTAGTGGTTTAATGAGCTAGATTTTAGTTGCGCACTTTCTTCACTTTGTTTCACAGATACCAGGACCCCCTGCAGAGGTAAGTTATCTCAGGAAGTAGGGGGTCGCCGCAGCTAAACATAACGTCGCTCAGATCTGTAGACCCGGGCTTCAATCCTATAAATTAACAAAACAAACAAGGAAACCTGGAGTGCTGATTTAATATGTTTCTTGTTGCCCTTTCCAGAGCTGTTTTTATTTAAAATGTGGAGCTCCAATTAGGAGATATACGTTTTTTAAATATTAAGTGTCCGGGGGAGGTTAAAATTAAGCTCTTCTAAGAGCCCATTGTACTACACATTTTTAAATAGCTGGTCATGCTAAAAGAGCAAGATATGAGTAAAACATAGACAATCTTCTGGAGAGGATCGCTGCTTTAAATTTGAAAAAATACATTATTTTGAAGGTATCTGTAACTGGCGTAGTCAAATCTTTCAATGGATTATTCAACATCGGTAAACAAAACATTTATTTTTAAATTGTGATAGCAGCACAACACTAACAATGTGACAAACAGTTTCTTCAAAGTGCAGGTCTCCTCAAAGTTAGACATACTGTACATAGTAGAGGCCTACTCACAAGTTCATAATGAAGTTCTCCTTTAATGTGACAGCCAAGAACAGTGGAAAGACAAAGTTTCAGGTGCCATATTTCACCTGAGGAAAGGTCCATATGGGACCTGAAACGTTGTCTTCCCGCTGTTCTTGGCTGTCACATTAAAGGAGAACGTCATTATGAACTTGTGAGTAGAGCTCTACTTTGTATGCCTGTCTTTGAGGAGACCTGTACTTTGAAAAAATTGTTTGTCTGTGTTGTTGTTGGCTGCACACACAGGATTCTCCTGCTTGTTGGAATTGCTATTTAATGTCATCCATCACTAATTATCTATCCTCAATGGACTTACAAATGTAGGGGTAGATCCACAAAGCTCTTTTAAATCAGGGCAACTAACGTCACATGACCTAAATAGTTAACGGAGATCCACACATCTAAATGTCCTGTCCTGGGCTTCCTGGGGCTCAGAAAGCTTTAACAGGCAGATGAACTCATCTCCTGCTTATTGCAAAATCGTTCTTAAATTTCTGATTAACTTTATTCACAAGTACAAACAGAAATGAATAGAAAACTTTGGGGGATGCATAAATTAGGAGAAGGTAAAAAAAACAATACTATGAAAGGAGAGCAGTTGGGATGAGACCACTTAGCTGTCGGCAAGCTTGGAAAAGGCAGTACTGCATGGCTGACCATGAAGGAAACAGGGCAGGACTATACCATGTGCTAGGGAGGGCAGAACATATCAAACTCCAGGGGTCTGGGAAGGGTAGTTGCTGATAGCAAAAGGCTGAATGACAGTTCTAATGCAAAAATGCATAGCAACAGGGGCGGAACTGGAGCACAGGTACTAAGCAACAGCAAAAGCAGAAAAAAACACAGGCTGGAGACAGAGCAATAAATATATGAAAAAATAGTCCATTAGGCCCCTCAATTGCATATCACTAATGTGGCGTTAGCCAGCTAATGTCAGTATAAGCAGGGCTGGCTGGGGCATTTGTGGGGCTTGATGCATGGTCTTTTGTTAGGCCTCTTACCTTGTCTGGCGTGAAATCTCGTCCTCCAACGACACAGCGTCATGACCGTCCCGTGACGTTGCAGCGCCATGTGTTGCATGTGATGCCATGTGGTGTTACATTGTCATTGCAACGCAGCTCCATAACAATGAAACGCTGCAGGTGAAGATGCCGCTGGACAAGATAAGAGACAGTTACAGAGGCCCGTGTTTTCCCCCGGCAATTAGTTTCATTGTTGTGGGTAAGAGCACAGGGGGCTCTATAACCATGGGGCCATCAAACCGACCCTGGGTATACGACACCATGATAAATAGGACTTTCCTCTCCTCCACCCCCTGCCATGTTCCTCCTCCCCCTGCCTCCTCCCATCCTCATCCCCCTGCCTGTTCCTCCTCCCCACCCCCCTCCCCCACTCTGTTCCTCCTTTCCCTCCCCATTCCCAGTCCCTCTCGCCCCTCCATCTCCCCATTCCCTTTCCCATCCCTCTTCCCCTCTCCCTGTTCCTCCTTTCTCGCCTTCCTTTCCTGTTCCTCCCTGCCCTCCACCACCCTCCCTTCCACCCCCCACCCCACTCTCCTCTACCTCCCCTTAACATCTATATAACTCTTGCTTCTGTCTTTCTGTGCTAACAGTAGCCAAGACCTATACAAATATGTCAGCCTGTTCTCTAGTCATCTCCATTCTCAACACAGTGAATTGCTTATAAAACATTACTATCTTACAGTCTTTAAAAAGAAGACAACATGAACAAGAAATATGATAAGTGAAAAGGTTGGGGCGTTAGAAAATTTAGATAGGGGTATTTCTATACATTGTGTGGTAAATAGAGATGGGTGAATGCCAAATCCGTTTGCCGGATTTTCGCTGATGTTACCCCAAAATCCATTTCGCGGTCTAAAATCCGTGAATGGATTTGGGCTGTTTCAATCCACGTGGATTCATCCAAAACCGCCATTGGATCCATCCCGTGGACGGATGATAGCGAATCCATTCCGCGGATTCAGCAAACCTTTGGTGGATTGGATTCTACAAATCCCCGTCCACGGTTTTCGGAATCCATATTGGTATTGTATTGGTAAAAATAATACAAAATCTGCAAAACGCGGATCGCCCTTTTTCAGATTGACCCGCTGAAATCTGCGGACCAAAGGGACCGGCCGATCCGTTGCGAATCCAAATCAACCCAAAAATTAACCCATCTCTAGTGGTAACATACTGTAGAGCCGACTAGAATTCTAAAACAAATCTGGGGCAGTCACCAACAAGACCCAGGTACATGCTGGGTACATGCTGGTACATGCTGCAACATTTCAGTGTCATTTCTGCAGACAGACTAATGGCCCATCGGATTAACAGCGGGGGTCTCTGGCAGTCCCATTCAAACTGAATGGTACTGCCAGGTGTGTTAATCCAATGGGCCATTAGTCTCTGCAGAAATGTCACTGAAATGTTGCAGCATGTACCCAGCATGTTCCTGGGTCTTGTTGGTGATAGCCCCAGATTTTCCAAGGCAAGTTTAAGGCATGTTTTAGAATACTCGTCGGCGCCCCTGTAGACATTGACGGCAGATGAGGACCATTTGGCCTACTTAGTCTGACCATTTCCAGACCTGCTATAAAGCCTCAGACCTTATTGGCTTTCTGATATTTTTTCCTATTTAGGTGTAGCCCCCTGTAAACAGCACAGGCTATACCTATCTCCCTTCTACTGTGGTAAGTCCTGTTATGATCAGGCACCAGTAATCATCATGGGTTTTCCCCCTTCATAGCCTGCCCTGAGTGGTAGATGCAGGCCTGGACTCAGCTGCAGGCGTGAGCAAGAGGGAAGGTTCTGCTGACATCACGAGAGGTGGGGCTAGCTCTATATTTAGCAGCCAAGTCCGGTGAGTAGAGTTAGTTTTATGCCGAGAGTCTGGAGTTGCCGGTATGTTATGCCGAGAGTCTGGAGTTGACGGTTAATTATGCCTTGAAGCGAAGAGTCCTATGGATCGGTCCGAGGAGTTGAGGAGACCGCGTTCTCCCCTCCGCAGAGTGCAGGAGCAGAGAGAGGAGAGGAGATATTCAGCCTCCTTTAGTAGAGCTGATAGAGTTATAGACCTGGTGGACCAATGCCCTCACCCCACTGCCTGGGGTGATGGGGAGAATCCAAGCCCCACCGCGAGTATAACCTCGGGGGTGGGCCACAGGGTATTGAAGCCCTAGCTCAGACCATCCTGTCGGAGGAGAGACTTGGGAGGAAGGAGAGGAGGAATTATCTGTGTGGAAGGAGAGCGGCGTAATTAGCAAGTCTTGGCTGTTGTTGTTGCGGCTACTGGAAGCCACTACCGTTGGGAGATTGCTGATCTGTCAATAAAAGAGACTATTCTTTGTTACCAAAGACTGTGTGTGAATTGGAAGCTATTACCTTGGACCCAAGGGGTTCTTCTATACAGGTCCTGTCCCATATTCATGGGAGTATAGAAGATGGAGGCGCTGCACCACTAAGAGATCATGGAGGCTACCACCCCAGAAGCCCGGTCCTGGCTCCCCAATAACATCGCGGGAAGCACAGGCCCTCCTGTTCCTCACAGGTATGCACCACACCGCATGTAATCTGCCCTCATGTACCCTAGACACCACCATAGAGTCTGGGGGAAGGGGGGAAGCAGGGTTACATAGGATACTAGTTTGTCTATTCCAACTCCTTTATTATGTCTGCCTCCACCACTTGAGGGCAGCTGTTCCATGGATCCACTACTCTTTCAGTTAATAAGCACTGCCTTACACTTCTTTGTTACCTCTAATACAAAAGGAACTGGATTGACTGGATTGTGCTTTAGGTCTGTGAAACGTTTTATTTGTTTGTTTTATATTAATCCTTTGCAGTGCCCTCCAGCTTTGCAGTATGTACTCAAAATATAAACAATTAAAACAGGGCATGCCTCAGTACTTGTAGGGTTTCGTGGTATTATGAAGATGTCTCATATCCCGAAAGAACAGTGATATATGAAATTCCAGTTTGGTTAGGTTTCGTAATATGCATCCAAGTGGGTGCGTTTACTGCGGCTTATATAGGGTCACTAATTCCTCTGTTGGCGTGAGAAGTGGAATATTAAGTAAATATATCTTTAAACATAAATTAAATATTTGGCAGGAATTACATGCATCAGAGCCAAATTTATATTCTATTCTAATATGTGGGCTCTCTATGTATAATTTCAGGATGTTTGCTGCACACCAAAAATATATAATACGTTCTGATACAGTTACTGGTGCTCCTAGTCCCAGGGAAGACCTGAAAATCAACCAGTATGTCCAATGTAATAGATGGACAAGGGCACTGTGGATTTTATATCATAAAGGATTTATTGTGCCATAGAAACACACAACGTTTTTGCCTGCTCTCTCTATGTATAACATTGCAATATTCCTTCAATATAGGGGACGAATCAAAGCATTTCTGGTGCAATTAGAGGTATTTTCATCTTATTCCTATTTGAATCAATGTAGCAACATATTTGCTCTGATTTTGCCGTGCCGTGTGTTCCAGATCGTGATACGGGGAGTGCGAACAGGAATAGTTTCCAGGCACGCATGTTATATTTCAATGTATTGAATTCTGTGTCTGTATTACTTCATCTTCCTTATTATTTGCACACACAAAATCGGCCAGGTGGCCTGTGGTGACACAAACCCCTCTGGCTAAAACAATTAAGGCCAGATGAAAGAAACTTCACTAACAAGCTTCTTATACATAACACAACAAAACATAGGGCATTGTGCCAAAACACACGCTCTGCATTGACACATCACCCTTGTGTTTATTCTTAGCAAACTGAGAGCCAACAACTCTCCTTTACTCAGCCTAACTGCTTGCCCTCTCACTCTGTACTACAGTACTTTCTAATCATCATCTGCTCTACAGTCTATTATTTGTTGAATAGCCGCACGTCTTCAAAGACATCATTCTCATTTTGCCTCTAGTCTATTCTATGCTTCTTCTCTGTCCCTCTTTATGGTACCTCTATGGAGAACACTAAATGGTATCATACAGTTTGTCCGAGCCACTTTCGTCTGTTTCTTGGCCACATTCAAAACTCTTTGATCAAAATCAGTCCACTATTGGCAGAACTCAGTAAGCGTTCAGCAAGATTCCTTGGTGGTGTTTGTAGAAGGTATTACCGTAATATAGGAGGACTACATCCTTGCTTTGACTGCAGCTTTAAAGCCAAAGTTTGACTGATATGTGTCTATTTGTTGCAATATTGGGCGGAGAGCACCCTGATCTGACGTTAACAGCCATTCAAGTCTTAGCACTTGGTGAATCCTGGCTTTAGAGACGTTAATAAACTGCAATAGATGCAAACACATGGAAAGCCCCATTCAAGTGCTAGTGCTGAATCGGCGCTATGGCACATTATTGAATAGAGCCTTTAGTCCGTTAACTTATTACATTCTCCATTAACCTTGACAACATTGGTAGATTTGTAAGTCTTATTCATGATTATTATGGCATGCAAAACCATCCAGAAACCTTTATACATTCTTTACTCATCAAGGGCTTTCAAAACTTTCAAGCCATTCTCTTAACATGTGAAACTCTATATAATGCCTTGTAATGACTAAGCATTCACCAGTGGTTGGAATGATAAACAAGATAGTTCCCAGCATGCTTTTACACAAAGTATCAAAAGATGCCTGCATCCCAGCTGACATGATTCCAAGATATCCATCACTAATAGTCTTGCCTATTTGATAGGAAGCATATTTTTAGATCTCTAAAATTCACAGTGTAGTCGCCACTTTAGTGCCCATCTTTCGGATCCTTCTAACCTTATTAACAGTATATTGTTAACAGTTTTTAATTGAATATTTCTCATTCTCTTCACTCGTAATTCTTTAAGACCTTGATTCTCTTTATTGAGGATCACTTCAGTAGTAATAATTATGTTGCAGTACATCATATTTACTGTACTTACTGTAGTTTTGTTGAGAACCATGAGTAATCTTTGGATGGTCCAGAAACAACAGTTTGAAAGCCCCTGCCCTAGACCACAAAGCCAATAAGGAAGGGCTTGTGATTGGCAGCAAGGGGAGGTTCATGCCTTAAGATGGAGAGAGAATTAAACTTGAAGTGTCATGGATGGAGTGAAAGGCTTGAGTAAAATGTTCTACAATAGAGGTCCATGTATAGGGTATGCATAGATAGATACATTAGATTTAGTACTACATAACTGAAAATGGAAGCTACAAATGGTAAGACATAAAACCCAGAACTTGTTAAATCACTATATTATATTTATTCTTGGTAACTTCTTCTGTTGATTCTCGCCAAACAGCAATCGGAAATACTTGTGATTGAACATTGAGTCAAAATATCTCGATACATTAACGCAATTAAGCAATCAAGCTAAATTGATCACAATCTTTGACTAACCTAAACTTATTTTCCTATCATTCTAGTTAACACTTACTTCTAAATAAACCTACCTATTGTTTGTTGCTTGTGAAAGTATCTTGACAAAGTGACTATTGAAGGGAAAGTTATTGGCTTGGTCTCAAAATCAACCTCTCATTCATTTAAGGGGCACTAGGATTAATTTTGAAAATTAACACTGTTAAAAATATGGCCCTTGGTAACTTCCAGACCAATGATTTTAGAATTACAATAAATAAAAAATATCACTTGTGAGCACATTGGCATGTCTCAGAATTACAATGTACTGTAAGACTAAATGAAGAGGCATTCATATAAATACATTGGACCTTATACTCCTGTATCAATCCCCATTCTCAATCAGAGTCTCATCCACTCAGTCAATACAGCCCTTTCCTGGTTTCAAACCCATTAGGATGAGGCAGACGCCTCACCAGTGGGGTCAATGGCTCAACATTGTTTTTAATTCATTTGTAATAAGATAGTTTAATGAAATGATTTGCTTTATTGTTTCAACAAACTAAATTTCGTATTCACTGTGTTGACCTGGGCAATGGAACGCCATTGCTTCTTTCTATTGACTCTCAATAGTTGAGGTGTCTGCACGCTGGATATTTCGTCCTACAAAAAAATAAGTCGCTTTGAAAGAAAGATCCTTTTGAGCCCCGGATTTGGGAGTTTACTGTTTAACAGTACGCCGCATGGTGATGCATTGAACTTTTCCAGGCAATGACAAAAATCATAGTTTTACATTAAACACAATTTTGGCACAGAAGATACTAAAGCTCTTAGCCAGAATAGTGAGGCAGGAGGATTTATTACGTTTCAGCTTCAAAGGAAAACTAGAGCATGTTTTTATAGCGCATCAAAGTTTTCTTTACAATCTCCTCCCTGCATTTTCAGGCTGCTTAACCTCCTCTGAAAGGTATACATTCAAACCCTTGGATCCCACTTCTCAAACAAGAAGTCATTTTACAAACGGTAAACTATTCTTGAAATTCCTAGCATACTCAAAGTCATCAAGTAATTCAAAAAGACTGCTCTGGCAAATTTAAAGAATTATATGTAATTATATATTAAATGGTAGTAGAAAACTCCCACTACATTCCTATACTTTGGCCCGTTTTATTGTAGCTATTCTGCTGATAGAAACCATTGGACATTTCTATGAATTAAAATCATGCATTCATGGCCTTTCAGCCATATGAGAAAGCATATAGTGGCTATAGTGGAAGTGCCCCTTCCGTGCTCCTTGGCATAGCGCACGCTTGCCTGCAGCAGGAGAGATTTCCTGCCCTGCAGGCAGAGGCAACAGGGAGGCATGTTGGGGGGCGCAGCCGTGACGTCACAGAGCTGGTTCGCCCTTATTAGGCGAACCGCTCACGTGACCCGGCTGTTGCGTGGGAAATACAAACTTGTTTGTAGTGCAAAGCGCCGGTCTCCCCGTTGCGCATGTGCACACGCGCACTATATACCAATACATTGTCGTCCTAGTGTTTGTTTTCGGAGTGAGCTACGTAGCTCATGCCGTCTCCTGCACTATGGACGCAGATTTATAAAGCCTTGTTGCCCAGTCTCTGCACTAAAATATTGGACTCCTGTATGCCAACCGCTGACGGACGCCTGCCATAGAAAATGTAAAGCACCATTCTCCTGGGAAGATGCTCCATAACATCAGTGGCCAAACCAGCGCTGGACACCAATTACCAGCTGGACGATATGCCCAAACTTGATACTCTGGGCTCCATGTGTAATAATGAACCCACCAAGCTGTGACAAACACACACAACGTAATTAAACATTACTTTTCATTTGTACCTACATATTGTACCTCTTTCGTCGTTTTTTGTATTTAAAAAAAATAAATAAAAAGAATTCAACATATCCATTAATGCTACAATACGCACAAAGAGAGGGAGGGACTGCTTGCCCTGGATGCCACGAGGTGAGTGGCATCTGCCCCCATATCCCATGCCTCCCCCAAAACCTGATTCTATCCCCTTTAGACATTAACCCACTAATGACCACCCAGCGCAGGGAAGGAGCATGGCTACCTATTTATGCTGCCCCTTGGCTGAATCCTATCATAACTTATGCAAGAACATGCTAGTTTGTACATAATGATTAATGTTGATTCTCCAGAGTAATAGCTAAAACGTTTTTGGGGGTAGGTCAAAGTTCTAGCAGCCACAGTTGTCCTGGATAAGTGTTGATTTGTTGTATGTCGTGTGTACCATTTTAATGAACCAACAAAACAGTTATTGATAATTATAAATTATAGTGTACAGAGCTTTCGAACCTCACAAGTCTCTTCTTCAGGTACTCTGACAGCTTTGAAGAAGAGACTTCTAAAGAGCTCTCATGTTGGTCAATTAAATGTATGACAACTTTCATGGAAGGGCATCAATCAGGTGCTACTGATATGAGATGTAACTTGTATATGCCAATGGACTGAAATGTTACCCGAACTGTCCCTGGAATTAACATACTGTTCAAATGGATGTGTTCTTTTTTATACATGTAACGGGTGTTCGTGTCTGGTCTGACCCCCCCAATCTCACATTGGCCCCTATGGTCTATCCAGCCCCATTACATGCGTGTGTATTGTGGTGCACCTGTAGGCAACAGGACTCCTGAGTCTCCCGCTTGATGGTATTGGGGGATGTCAATCAAGACAAGTGTCTGAGGTAGTGGGTGTTGAGTCTTACTCACATTACGTACAGCGCCTCCACCTCATCAGAATCTATGCAGATGCAGGTAGATGGTCCTGATGAGGAACTCCTTCTTGGTGGTGAGGGCCCCAGGAGAGTAATTGCAAACTCACACCAGGGGGTTTCCTTTTTACAAGTCATCTTTATTGTACCAGAGGTGGGCAAGCTGCCCGGTGCAGTGAAACTTCTCAGCCGCACATTCTCCGTGATTCCCTTCCAAAGGTACGCCCTCCCAATGGAGTGGGATTCCCTCTCCCCGTATGAAGATCACCCCTGTTCCAGGTCCCTGGAACAGTTGGCCTTAGCTCACTTTAAAGATTATTGGGTACCCCTAGTTACAACACTAGGGGGTACCTTGAACTTGTAACTTCAACCTTCCACTTTTACTCCCGTACGTGCGCGCACTAACTTTAGGCAGTGTAGTGCCTTATATACCTCAGGAGGCAGGCACATCTCTGAGGTCACTAACAATGGACTCAGAACATGTAGCCACTCCGTTCCATACATAGGTCACCTCACCAGGGTGTGAGGGCAAACCTCCATAATTACTGCTGGCACTCCTGTAACTTACCAGGTCTTATTGCCAGCAGGAGAGATGACAGTAGGCATTGTTATGCATGACTACATACAGTACCTGCTACATTGTGTAAAGCCTGTCTCTTTCATGGATACACGCTGATTATATATAGTGTATAAACTTGTGACTTCTATTTTACCTAAATGCAGGTAAAATAGAGTGAACATGTTTCATTAAAATTGAACATTCAAACTCACAAAATAGACATCGAGCTTATGCAATTCGCCCTATTCAGTGTACCTACCAATTAAATAGTGTGTAACTTGCTATATCTATATTCACATAGTGTAAAAGAAATACTGTGATGACATGAAACTCGGATTTAGAGTATTACTGAATGATACATTTCTGTGTTGTCTCTCTCTTTAGTCTCTTCAAATAATGGCACTATTTAACCACTTACAAAGATCTGTTTTAGCTGTAGTCATGACTCATGACTTACGATATCTAGCAGGACCCCAAGTTACACACTAACATCAACTGCAGGAAGTAGTTCTTCCCGATCAATATGCATAGTCTATCTATTAGAGCTGTTAAAACGATGAATTAAGAGCTCACTCATGTTTCATTGTCCTTTTATTTGCTGATGTAGACAGTGTTTGGTTTGAAATATCAGATTCCAATGTTTCCAGACACTAACAATAAACGGATAAAATAGACATTTAATAGACATTCAAAGAATGAAAACAGTTTGCTAGAAAACTCCATGGGCAGTCTGCATACTGGGAGGCTTCCGTCTAACTGATCACAGATGGTGTCCCTGGGAGAAAACAACAGCATTAACTTTTGCTTGAAAACACTTTTATTATATATATAAAAAAATTGTATGGTGGCAACATATTCCCGTGCACAGTACAATGAGAGAGGCAGGACAATGCAATTGTGCACCAAACTCTGTACAGGCATACCCCGGTTTAACGACACTCGCTTTAAGTACACTCGCGAGTAAGGACATACTGTATCACCAAATAGGCAAACGGCAGCTCACACATGCTCCTGTCAGCATGTCCTGAACAGCAATACCGGCTCCCTACCTGTACCGAAGCTGTGCGCAAGCGGGGAGACTATAGCGCCTGGTACAAATGCGTTATTTACATCAGTTATGAACGTATATGACGATTGCAGTACAGTACATGCATCGGTAAGTGGGAAAAGGTAGTGCTTCACTTTAAATACATTTTCGCTTTACATACATGCTCCGGTCCCATTGCGTACGTTAATGCGGGGTATGCCTGCACATATAAGTTAATAGAAACTGAAACAAAGAGCTTACAGTCTATAAAGGTAGGGAGTTTTGACACAAGGAATAGTGTGTGCATGCGTGTGGGAGGGATAGCGGGTGAGTTGTTCAGCATGGGTTTAGCTATAATGGTTGGGCCTCTGAGAATCTGGGATAAAATAAAGAAGTCAGGAGAGTGTTGAATCAGCCTCTTAAAAAAGCCCAAATTACTGTAGGTCAGTAATGTAGAGAGGAGCGGTGAGTTTCAGCTTTGTCGGTAAGGTGTGGGTTGCCAATGTAGGAATTTGCAGAGTGGGGCAGTAGAGGAAGAGTGGTAGGTGATGGAAAAATTAGCCTGACAGCTGTATTTAGAATGGTCTGTAGGAGGGGAGTGAAGGGGCAGTTGGCAGAGTGGGACACCAACAAGAAGCAGGTTGCAATAGTCGAAGAGGTATAAAATGAGTGAGTGTATAAGAATATTGGGGACTTGTTTAGTGAGGAAAGGCTGTGTGCACATTAGAGCATTATTGTATCATACTTTCTGAGTAAACCCTATTCTTTACATACAGTAGAGATATTTTCTATTAAGTATATAAATGGTACGGGCGTTAAAGCAACTCTTTAAGAGAATACTTGATGAACTGTTAATGTAGATTGCATAAAACAACATCGCTTAAGTCATAACTTATACGGCTAATATATTTAAATAAATCATACCAATAACTAACACTAAGTAATATGAGACTAAATCATTTTATTTTTCCTTCACCAACTATAATGTATGGATACAACATATATCCACATTTACACTTCTGAACTTTTGTGTGTCTTTTATTACTCATGGGTACACTATATATAGAGGACACGCACGTTTCACCTACTTTACGCATACCCAATAGCCTATACTGTATGTTTATTCATACAAATATAGTGTACTATTATGAATAATGTAAGCAAAACAAATATGAAATATATAATACTTTAATGTACATCTAGTGATTTAAACAAGACGTAAAAAGATTAGATATACAAATATACACATATATACATCTTGCTATGACGTCACCAATGAATGACTTTCGGCGTAAGAGTAAAGGAGATGGGGATGCACTTTCACACTGGATGGGTATTTAAATGTAAGCTTCTCCTTTTACTTTGTAACCCAACCTGATGAAGAGGTCATCCTGAAACATTGTATTTCTTGCCTCTGTCAATAAATATTCTCAAAATGTATCGTGATCCCAGTAATCCTTCACTGAGTGCCAGAGATAATTATACTTTGATTATACTCCAAGGACGATAGTAACAAAGCGGGGGGGGGGGGCGGTAGGTGTAGGTGGTATGAAAATTTGTGCCCCCCCCCTCACTTACCAGGCTTGGCAGCGGCACACTGGCAGTGGCACAGGAGTCAGGATGCGAAGCGGCAGTAAAAGACGATGCCAGCAGAGGGAAGACGTTGAGACAGGGGGCGGCAGTTGCTTGGCAGTAGCAGGTGAAGATATCTGAGTGGAGCAGGCGCACAGAAGACGGCAGGGGAGGTACGCGCTGTAACACTGGAAGTTGACCGGCATCTGACTTACGGCGCCAAAAGTCAGGCGCTAGAAGTCAGGCGCTGGAAGTCAGACATCGGAAGTCAGAAGCCGGAAGTCAGATGCCGGAAGTCAGATGCCGGAAGTCAGGCGCCGGTCAACTTCCAGTGTTACAGTGCGTACCTCCCCTGCCGTCTCCTGTGCTCCTGCTCTGATCGGATGTCTTCACCTGCCACAGCTAAGGCCATCGCCATCCACTGTCTCTACATCTTCCCTCCACTGACATCATTTTCTACTGCTGCTCCACTCCCTGACTCCTGTGCCGCTCGGCTCCCGCTGTGCCCCAGGACTTTTGTGCCCAAGGCAACTGCCTTGGTTCGCCTAATGGACAGGCCGGCCCTGATTGGACCAACAAATAGTTGAAATGTTACAGGCTTTCGAACCTTCATCAGGTCCTACCCTCCTAAGAGGTTTGAAAGGTTGCAACATAAATAAAAGGTATCACACCACCTACACCTACCTCTCCCTTCTTTATTACTACATGGAAGAAAAGACCAACATGGCTATCCACCCTTCTTTGCCATCCAAGGATGATATTGATTCTCATCCACTTTGCAAGCACCAATGCTGGAACCCCAGCATAAACAGCTGTATGCCTCACTGCCGCCATCTTTATGAAAAACATCAACATAGTTACATTCTTGCTTTGTGTTTGTTCTATTCAATCTCGGCCCCGGTAGAGTAGTTTGTGGTCATTCTGGGGAAGGAAGAATGGCACATGTGCTTGAAGCAGCAAGACAGATATTTATGATCTCTATGGCAGAGATTGATGTGGGAAAGGGTTTGTAAATGTTTAGCAAATGTGTTTAACGCAAAATTTAAACCATTGACAGTGGTTTAAAGAAATGATGAAATATCTTACAGACATTCAATTCAATTCTGAAGCAATGTTATGTATAATTGGAAAGTCAGCTGGTGCTTCTGGTTGAGCATTACTTCTTAGAGTTTGCATGCAGTAGTGCCAGACAACGTGGAGCTACACAGGCAGAAATAATAACTAATAATACATTTAGTTCATATAGCGCTTTACTCTCAATGGGACTCAAACCGCTTCACAATTACAGTATAGTGCACGGTAAGCAGCATTGTACATAGGATTTTTAAAGAGACAGTCCCTGCCCTGTAGAGCGTAGAACCTATGTTTTGGTGCCTGAGGGACAGGGAGATAAAGTGACTTGCCCAAGGTCACAACTTGCTGACACCGGGAATTAAACCAGGTTCCGCTGCTTCTAACTTTGTGTAATTGTTTTTCAGTGTCAGTGTCTTTTCTCACTGAGCCGCTGCTTCAGAAAGATAGAACACAATTATTGACCTGGAATGATGAGTGAATTTGAGTAAGACAACAGTTCACTCAATTTACTATATTAAAGTATTGACAGCGAGGGAACCACAACAGAGGAAAGAGGCCTGTTCATTATAGGGCTTGCAATTTAGCAAAGCAGTGGAAAAAGCCACCAAAATGCTTGTGTGGAGGTGTTGTCACTTTATAAATCATTGATAATAACTCATCTAGAAGGTCTGCATATCTACCGAGAGACAAATTGCACCAATTCCTGCTTCAAGCTGCATCATACAGTATGTAACACACTTGTTATTTGCGTTTCTTACTCCTAGCACAGTATGTTAATGAATGAGATTTAAGCCACCTCAACCTAGTAGACTGTTGGATGGAGGAATAGATTAACCGAGGAGCACAATTTGAAATATAACACATGTACCCCCTCCCGACCCCCCCTCTGGGAGATACTGCTTCAGCTACAAATGTCAGTGGTGCAGCATACCTGTGAGGGTCCAGGAGAGCTGAGCTGTCTGCAATGGGATGGAGACCAGAACAGGCTTTTGTGACCTCTGATGTTCTTAATCCTTTATCCAGTGCCTCCAGCTTCAGTGGACTTCAGGGTTTCTGGAGGCAGTCCCGACCGAAGCAATAATATGCACCCCTGCCCAACGGACTGGAAACTCAGGCAGGGGTATGTAGAACAGAAGGGGGTTTATTAAGCAGTCACTGCAGTTCTTATCCATACAGCGGATGCAGGGTTCTCAGAGAATCCCAGGTCTCTGGATGATGCTGGCTCTTTTAATGTGGAGCCCTAGATATTTCTGAGCCAGCCAGCCAGCCATGAGGGCCTGGCTGCCCTCTCTCTCCCACAGGGAGGAGACAGGCCACATACCTCCTCTCTCTTGGAAGGGTGGGAGAGCACTAACTAACTTTGGCACTGCCTCCCTGAGGAACCAGAAGGGGAGGGATCAAGATCTGTACCCTGATAGGTTACACACAGACAGTGAGTCACAATCACCTCTACTGTCACTCAGGGAAGGAACATGAGGGGCCCACAGGACTGCCTGTCAAAGCCTAAACTGCTAATGACTTATATGACAGGGGGGAAAGAGAGGCAGGGTGGACTAACCATGTTACAAATATATTTAATTATAATGTGTGTCATGGAACTCCTTTAACTTCTCCAAGATACCTTGATACCTTGATGCTAAAAGGTCCTACATGTAAATTGCTTTGATATACAACACAAGCTGTATAAAGCTGTGTGCTATCTCTTCTTTGCCATGTGGCCCTGGAACTGCCTTGTAAGGAGCCTATATATATTTATTCGCCTTATGGGATAAGCACCTACTTCTTATTATATGTGAGTGCCACCTGTCTTTCTTTTCTATATATATATACATATATATATATGTATATATATATATGTGTATATATATATATATATATATATATATATATATATATATATATATATATATATATATATATATATATATGCAAATACAACTGTATGCTCATCTGCATGTCTTAGGCAGGTCTGCAACCCCGCCTTTCCCCATCATCACCCAGCATACAGCACTTCCACTGCAGCAAGGGATTCTGGGAAATGACATGCAAATGAGCACACAGTGTCACTTTTTGCCTCAAAAACCATTTATAACATGGTTCCCTATAGGCTTAAGCTTGCTGCATGGTCACAGCTTTGAGCACAGCCAGGGTTAAGGTGCATACCCAGAAAACCACCCACAGACAGCTGTTTCGACCTTGATGGGTCTCATCAGTGTGGGGTTGATTTTAACTGGGTATGCATGAGAGGCTATGGGATAGGCTATACCATAATACTGAGTTAAGTTATGGTGAGGGTTTTTGTCACTTTTTTTACTCACCATAACTTAACTCAGTATTATGGTATAGCCTATCCCATAGCCTCTCATCGCTGCTCCCCTGTATCCAGTTTCGGGGTGGATGGCCCCTCCAAGTATCACAGTACCAGAGGATTTGCCTGGACACTTGGGACCGAGTTCCCACCACGAACAGATAAGACAAAACAAATGTTTATTGCTATTGCTAAAAGACTGTGCTGTATCTAGTGACCCTAAATGAGAGGGCATTGTTTTAAGCTGGGGAACCAGGTTTGTTGGCCCAGCAGCACTTAGAGAGGCTGATTCTGATGTGTAGTTAGATCCCTGAAAGGGATAGGATTTCTTTATATGATTTGGTTTTTATTTCTTAAATGTGACACTGAGTGAAATGCTATAACACTGATATGAGTAAACCGCTGAATGAAAATATCTGAGTGCCTCTTGCCTACACATGTTAAAGCTGCAGTCCCTACTGGGATGAAAATAAAGCAGGCAGAAGCCTGAGTTAAGCAATATAATACTTTGCATGATCCTGTTTGTTGTATAATTAACCCTAGAAGACCGTGTCGGGAAGAACCCAGACAGACGTCAGCGCTACAAAAGAGGGGCGTTTGTCACATATGGTGGAGAATGCGGGTCGACACTAAAAAGTCTGTGGGTTTGCAAATAAATGCGGGGGTTTAAAATGGCCACCCAGCTGAAGTAAAGTACAGATGCTATGAGTGAAGTCTGTCCCACTGTGTATATCAGTTGTGCTTCTAGCATACACAGAGAATGTGCGAAGTGTGGATGCAATAGCACCCTGAACCCAAACAGAAAACCAAAATGTTTTGCTGAAGAGAAAAATTTTGCATCTAGCAAGTGCTGTTTGTAAAGCTAATGCCTTTTGCTGAAGTGAGTGAAATTGCAGCTAGCAAATTGTCCCTGCCGGGTTTCTAAAATGGCCGACGTGAAATGTTTGTTTTGTAATGCACGTAATCATGAAAAACAGTGTCCCTTCAGGCCATACGATGATGATGACGACGACTCGTATGTGGCCCCTGGAGGAGAACCGTACCCACAGATGAATTTAGTATGCTGGGCCTGTCGTGAAGTAGGTCACATGGAAGATGTGTGCCCCAAAATTTTCAAAGACAAACAGCTGCAAAAGCAAGCAATGCCCTGTGAGTGCAAGCAAAATGTGGAAGCTACCAGTGAGTGTGTGCCCAGTACCACTGATATCTCTGGAGCTAATAAAGCAGAAAGAAAGAAGAAGAAAAAGAAAACTGTTCCTCAAGTCACAGGGGAAGTGACCGAGCCACTTGAACCTGCGCTGTCAGGACATGCGTCAGAAAGGCACCGAGATGTGCTGCAGACCGGAGGGACCGGCAGAATTGTCACGGGAACAGTGGCAAAGGAAAGGGAGTAGCAAAGGGAAGCTGAATCCTTGAACCAGGATAAAGAGGCTTTGGTTTCTGCACTCCAAACTGCCCGCCATGATTATGAAGTCCTGGGCAGGATTTGAAGAAGGAGCGAGAATGTTGGAAGAAGGAGCAAGAATCTAACAATAAGGTGCGAGAATGTTGGAACAAGGAGCAAGAAGCGAACACCGAGTTACAGAGGTGTATACTTCCAGCTTTACAGGAGTACGAGGCTTTGAAGAAAACAGAGTCTCTCTTATGGAGTGAGCTGGAAGAGGTGACGACTAGTCTGGAAAAGGCCAACACCGTAATTGCTATCCTAAAACAGAAATACGGGAAGGCTCTACAAGAGGTTCATGCGCTCAGCACAGAGGAGGGCCACGGTCTGAACACAGAGCTGGGAATGTTGAAGCAAACCCATGAGATTGCCCTGAGTGAGTTAGAGACTGTAAAGCAAGAAAATGAGAGTCTGAAATTGAAAAATTCAGATTTGACTGACCAAGCAGAAAAAGTAAAGAAACAGTTGACTCAGGAAAAATTAGAAGTGCAGGAAGCACTACAGAATGCATTGATGCACACTCAGAGCCAGCACCAGGAAAAAATGGAGGCTCTGAGAACAGAATTGCAACATGTATGCACAAAACAGAATTCTCTCGTGGAGGAACTTAACGTTTTGAAAAAGGAGAAAAGCATTAGAATAATTCAGAAGCACTGCAAAGCTCTTATCCAAGGAAGAAGGGAAAGAGAAAATTATCGGCGTAAACGTGCCGCAACTATCATCCTACAGGCTGCCTACAGAGTGATGAAAATTCGTCAGTTTAATCGCCGGAATAAAGCAGCCTGTGTTCTTCAATCATTCTACCGTGCCCGCATGGTACGAAACAGGTTCCTCATTATGAAAGGAGCAACTATAAAAATCCAGTCTCTGACTAGGATGACACAGAACAGGATTCGCTATCAAACCCTGAGAAATGCGTCACTGGTTATACAGCGGTACTTCCGCCTGAATAAATGTAGGCCTCAGGAAAGAGAGGCCCAAGACTACATGCCTGCTGGCTGCAAAGGTAAAATGCCACAGGGTACAGCCGGAGTTAGTGAGAGCCCCATCAAGGTAATCAGTGCTTCATCTTCTAAATACTATATAATTGCCCCAGAGGGGAAATCCCAAATCTCTGAGAGTGATGGTCGTGAGAAAATACATGGCAGTAAGAAGAATACCATAAAGGTTCAAAGGTTGCAAAGCAAAAGCGACGAAGGTCAACGCTGGCCTTGAATTATCCCGGAGCTCGCCACCCTGGGCCACAATATAAAGACAAAGACTATCCGGCCCCAGAGTTCCGTCAGAAGCTAAAGAAACAGTCCAGTCATTTGCAGGTTGGAGCGGGCTATGAAATAAAGTCAGGGGATGTAATGGACTGGAAGTCAAAGAAAAAAAAAATGTGTTTGGGGAATTGACCAATATTTTTTTGTTATTACACGTGTGGACTATGTCACGGACACTTAACTTTGCAAATAAGCTAGTGTAGTTATGCTATATTAGGCCTCTAGAATAAGCATTCGGGAGGGTGATTGCGTTGCCAGGGACTCCCGGCGGATCTCGCTGCAGGGCGCAGCCATTGCTGTTTGGTCGCGCATGCGCAGTGATATGCTGATAGTGCGGCGGCCATTAGAAGCTTGCGGGTGCGCAGAGGCACGCCAGGGAGCCAATAGCGCAGCTCCATTTCCCTGCACACAGAAAAGATACATTTTGCGCGCTGTGAGGGCACGTCAGTCGGAAGAGGGACAGCAAAGAGTCAGGTAGTGTCCAGGGAGTGGTACTACTCTGGGCTAGGCCAGACTATGGAGGCTATGCACTAAGCTCAATGGCTTTGCGTTCTGATTTTCCAAAAAAGCAGGTTCGTTAAAAAGTGAAGCCGGGGACGCGATTCACTAAGGCCTCAAGCCCATTTTTTAACGTACCTGCTCCAAATAGCTCAAAACACCCACAGCGTACCTGTTGCTTTTTTCCCCCCTGCTAGCATTCTTAACCTTTACGTACGCTAGCTGTAACATTTGCATGGAGATTCTGTATCTCCATGCAAGACTGTTACAGGCGATCATACACGAAATAAATAAATTTTAATTATAGTGTACATAAGCAGGGAGTCTCAGGACCTGAACCGCATTGGTTTCAGGTCCGAGGACCCCCTACTTCAGGATTTATAGGCCCCGTTATGGTGTGCCGGTATCCCCTGCACTTTAAAGCTCCCGCGTCACGTGACCGGGACATTTAAATTCTGCAGGGGATACCGGCACCCCATAAAGGGGCCTGTCTCTCCTGAAGTAGGGGGTCCCCGAGGCTGAATCCAATGCGGTTCAGCTCAGGAGACCCCCTGCACATCTACACTAGTATTAAAACACATAACAATAAGTGAAAAAGAAAAAATGTGAACAAGCGCTAAAGATTAAAACACCAATGTGACAAGTAAAAATATAAAATGTAATGGCTGCCTAGTAATACTCTGAAAAGGGTTGTATTGTCGCTCACCAAAAAGTTATCAAAGGTATGTACATTTAGATAGGGGTGCATATGGGAGATAAGTATGAGTGGACAGGGTGTAGGGTTGCGATAACCCAAAAGAAATCCTATTTGCACCCTTCTACTATAAATGGCTGGGAAGAATTCAATCCCTGGGTAAAGAACCCTATACACCATATAAAAGATATATATAAAAACAGTTTATTTAACACATATGCAAAGACAACTACAAATATTAAAAGAAACAGGGAGTGGGTGCAGGGAGTGGGTAGAGTGGTGTAGATATATATAGTACGCTGTAATGAAGCAGCTATAATTAATGTATATATAACCTGTCTGTCATCTACAACGGTACTAGCAGTATGTATTCACTCATGCACGCTGTGTAAGACATATATAACACAGCAATACAAACACCAGTTAAACTAGTAGTATCATAAATAGTATACAGAGGGTTTAGCATCTATGTCCCTTCCTGAGGGAATGTGCCGCACAATGTGCTGACTGGTTGTTGGCTATAGTGAAGGTGTAAATCCCATCAGTCATGTATGCAGTTACTGGCAGTTTGTGCTTAACCAAGCACGCTGTGTTAACAGCTGAATCACACACTTGTACCTAGAGTGCACAGCCAACAGGCTAAACAGGTATATAGAGGCACAGCAAAGCTACTAATCACCAAAGGGGATATGCATTGTGTCTCCTGACCATGTTATCAGATGACAAGCTCCCCCCCGCAAAGGAAAGCCACAACGTCCTGACGCACATGTATCCAACAAAGGGAACTGTGTATCACAAGTGCACCTATAACCAGGACAGTTGGCAGTGTCATCATGCAACAACTGTTGCAAGTAGGGCTCAGCTGTATACGACCTGATAATCGTGGCCTCTATTGCTCCAACACTCCTCCCTGCTATCCGCTCACTGTTGACGTCGCGAGAGTGACGTCATCACACACCGACGACCGTTTCGCGCAAATGCGCTTTTTCAAGGTGGATAGAGGTAAGTGAACAGCCCCTTCCCTGATGTTTTATGTAGATCGGCCAGTGGGAGTGGCTTTGCAGAAGTGGCCAATCATCACCATAGGGGGGGGGGGAAGAAGGAAATCAAACAGATACAGCTGGATCGCAACCAGGGACAAAGTTAACCCTTCACGTACCAAATTGTTCTGTGTAAGTAATTGGTGTGTCACAGTCACCTCTCGTATTCTTATTGTGAGGGGTGATACTGAGTATCATATTGATCTCAATAATTAAGTTAACGAAGGCAGTCTGCCATATATATTGATCGAGTTACACGGGGCAAAGGTAGGGATAATCCCCTACTGCTAATGATGTGTGATGGAGGCATGTGAGCCCTGACTATCCTATATTAGCTGTCAGGGTGGATATACTAATGGCCCTCCATAATGTAAGTGTGTAGGACTGTGTGGACCTTAAGTGACCGCCTCTAAAGTCAAAACGGTCACGGGGAGTATAAGACCCCCACTGTATACCCGGATCCCATAGCAACATATTAAACAAGAGAGCTCTTAATTCATCTAGCTGGGTAAACCAAACAGAGATATCTCATGGTTAGTGGTGTGGGGGTTTCAAAGGAAGGGGGTGTATATATATCCCTCATTAAGTCCTTTGGGAAAAAGTGTCTGAAGTGTAAATATCCACCTACACTCACGTTGCACCAGACGTTTATCCCAATCTCCCTTTCGTTGCCCCCATGGTAGGTGTTCAATACCACAAAATGAAAGGTACTGGGGATCACCATTATGTTCGGCGTGGATGTGGCGTGCGATTGGGGTATCTGCGGTGTTCCTAATGGATCCAAGGTGTTCAAGAACCCTCACTTTCAGAGCTCTGTGTGTCTTACCCACATATCGCACGCCACATCTACAGGTGATAAGGTATATCACTCCGGCTGTTAGACAGTTGATATAATCTTCGATGGTAAATACCATTGTACCTGTTGAATCTGTAAAATTCTTGGTAGTTTTCATATAGCTGCAGGCCTTGCAGCGGCCGCATGGGAAAGAACCCGTGGGGCGCTTGTCACCTAACCATGTTTTTTGTTTGTGTGTGGTGAAGTGGCTATGAACTAATCTGTCCTTTAGGTTTCTCGCCCTCCTACAGGTCATGGTGGGTCTATCCTGCAGCACCTGTCTCAGGTCAGAGTCGTTCGTCAGGATGTGCCAGTGTGTACTTAAAATACCACGTAATTGATCCCATTGGTTGTTATAATCCCCAATAAATCTAATAATACTGTCAGTACTAACAGAAAATACTTGGAAACAAAGAAAAAAACCTGGCGCCAAAAGTTCAATGGATAGTCCTGTACTCTTCAGGGGATCAGCACACTTGCTTGACAGGCCATGTAAGGGAAAAAACACAAACAAACACAGATCATAGTGCAACTCTGCAGGGTTAAAACAGGTCTATGAATATAAAAAGGGGGATGGGGGAGCACAATCGTCGTAAACAGGCAACAGTATGGATCTAATGAATGCTCTTAATGTGAAGCAGTTGTTACCATGAGCAAATTAGGTAGCTCAGGTGGCTAATGTCTAATTGGAAGGGAAGACACACATAGGTTTGTATGTATTAATGAGTTGGTAAGATAAAAGTATATATAACTTACACGGCCTTGTGTAAGCTCAGTCACATCAAGTGGTTAGATAACATACCATTTGGTCAGTTTCTGAGAGTCCGGAGAAACTGCACTGACGATAGCACTTTTAGAGACCAAGCCGAAATATTGAAAGGCAGATTTCACGAAAGAGGCTATCCTTCGGAACTCATAGAATCAGCAGTAGCTAAAACTAACGCACTACCACGTAGCGACATGCTGATTTCCAAAGCAAAACAGGGCATCACACAATTCCAAACCCCGTTCATCAGCACCTATAACACAGATGCCATGAAAATTCAAAAAATAATAAAAAAACATTGGCATGTGGTACTACAAGACCCTGTCCTCAAAGACAATATTCCCAGCGTCCCAAAAGTTATTTTCAGAAAGGCGCCGTGCATTAAACTCCAACTAGCACCCAGCGTCTTCAAAAAAGAAGAACCCAAAACCTATACCTGGCTACCCCCAGTAAAAGGTTTCCATAGCTGTTTTAGTTGCAAAGCGTGCAAGCAAGCAGCAAAGGGAAACAAACTGGAATTTACGTCTAATGTGACAAGAGAAACTTTTAAGATAAAGCAACATCTAGACTGCCGCACAGATTACATCGTTTATTTATTGTCCTGCCCCTGTGGTCTCCAGTACGTGGGCCGCACTTCGAGACCCTTGCGGGTCCGCGTACTGGAACACATGGGTAATATAAAGAGGCAGCTAATGACACACAGCGTTTCGAGGCACTTCAGCTTATCCCATGAGGGCAACCCAAATCTTCTTACGTATAAGGGTATAGAGAGGGTTGACGCTAACTGGAGAGGTGGTGACCGGCTGCGCAAACTATGTCAACGGGAAACCTTCTGGATATATAAATTAAAGACACTAACACCCAGAGGACTCAATATAGAAATAGATCTGGGGGCATTTATGTGAGCACTCAATACCCCAGACTATGGTCCGCATATCCCTTCCCTGAACAATTTTTATGATCAGTCCAAGGCAATAACTAACTTGCTTCTTTTCCCTCAACCACAGATGCATCTGCTCAAGGCTCTGAAATTTTCCTCAACATTTTATATTCAGGCTCAGATTGCACTTTTTACGATCGCTCTTTGAGACCATAGACTCCCATCCCACTTCATGGCATTTTATTTTATTTCATTTTATGGCATACCATTTTTAAATTTGCATCAGAAAAAGATCATCTTTTAGTGCATTGGTATCTCTCCAGTCATTTTTAATACGTATTTTTTCATTTTTCTAAATATTGCATTTTATCCATTCCTTGCCTTTTCATTTTTTAACTTTTCAGGCACTATTAATTCCACCAGCCTCCCCAATGGGGGGTTTAGACTTGATTAGTACACATTTATAGTATGTCCTTTCACTTACAAGTTTCATCTACATAGGAGATGATATGTCACTTTAATCAATGTAGTATATTATATTATCCACCACCACCATTTGTATATCATTTCACTACTATTTTTATTATTATCACTTTTATTAATACACAAAATGTAGCTTAACCTAAAACCCATCAAAGTAACATATATCACTATGCACCTTACAGATTCCTATAATCTTTATCTCTGTAGTAACCCTACTATATTGATTGATTACCTTTGTTTATTTATAACCAGGTTAATTCACCCAATTTTATTATATTAACCCCCTGCACTTTCAACATCTCAAACACTTTTACCAACACATTAATTGTATATATTTATTCATTTATCATTCTTCGACTTAACCCACACTATAATATTGATCACTTTCACATAATCTTAATCTTCAACACTTCATCATTTGAATTTCACAGTATTTCAAGTTAATTAGGTATTCATTACTCCCTATAGAAGTCCACTTCAGAGAAGACTCTCACACACTTTTAACTTTATTGATCACATAAAACGTAACATATAATTTAGTCACCATAGACAGCTTTTATTTATTTTTTCTGTTTTTGCATTTTTTCTCACATTTTGAGGATTATGGCACGTTATATTCATCAATGCTAATGTAGCCATCATCGGAGGCATCTTTGGACACCCTCCAAGTCATTTTTATCCCCTTTGAAATTCCACGACATCCAGAGAACTCCAAGAGACCCTTAACAGGGCAGACAATTACGCAGTATGCAGGGGACTGCGTGCGCAACTTCTCCATTTCCACAATACTAAACCTTTTTTTCAATAGCAAACTTTATTGAGACATCCATGGACACTATGGGGCTGCCTTGTCTATGCCAGCAAGACGCGCGACTCCTCAATAATGAAAAACTTTATTAGTGAATTCCTCACACGCGCGACTCCAATAGAAGATGGGATGCGCGCGCAACTCTACAAGATGGCGACGTCCCGTCGCATCAGAAAGCGGGACGGAGACCACACCAAGGCCAGGATTGGCCAAACCTGGCATAAAAGAGGCTGGGAACAGCAAGTCCACATCTACAGAGCCTGAGGAAGTCCAGTACTTGGACGAAACGCGTTGCTCTTTCATCCGGAATACTTTGCAGCACTATACAGAGGAGACAGAGGTGTAGTTGTAGCTCCCCATCCGGACGCGGAAGAGGAGACCCCCTACCACCACACACCCCACTGTCCCCTCCCTTGCTTTTACTGTCCCACAGAAACGCTTGGTTTCTGTTTTTTATCTTTTGTGTTTTTATATTCATTAAAATTAGTTTTACCCTGAAGACCCTAGTGTCCTTTATATGTGTTCTTCCCATCTTCACTTCAGCTGTACCAGCAATAGAAGAAGAAAGATACCGCTAGGAGTGTGTACTCACACTGGCCCGTGTGAGTATTGAGATATATTTTCACTTTTTATAACCTTATACCCCATCCTTTCATCACTTGCCTCCGATCGGGTAATAACCCTACATGAGCAAGATACCAAGATAAGAACACACTCACATTAGCCCGTGTGAGTGCTAGATTATCATATTGTCCATTGGTTCATAGCCACGTCACCCTTCCCCCCTATTAACGTATATATGTATATGTTTTAATCCTATCCCCCTTCTCTGTTTATACGAGAGGAAATCCCCCTGGAGCGGCACCTGGAACTAATGAAGATAACGGCATAGACAACAAGAAGAAGTAACTACACCGCAAGAAGAAAAGCATCAACCGCAGAACACGGGATCCCCAAAGAAACCTTGATGTGACTGAGCTTACACAAGGCCGTGTAAGTTATATATACTTTTATCTTACCAACTCATTAATACATACAAACCTATGTGTGTCTTCCCTTCCAATTAGACATTAGCCACCTGAGCTACCTAATTTGCTCATGGTAACAACTGCTTCACATTAAGAGCATTCATTAGATCCATACTGTTGCCTGTTTACGACGATTGTGCTCCCCCATCCCCCTTTTTATATTCATTGCCTACAAGGGTCCTGGATAGATCCTGCTGGGGTTCCGAGTCACAAGAGGACATCACCTGAAAATCACTTACAGGCAGTATAACACCATTCTCCATATACACTTCCACAGATCAAATAAGACAAACAGAGATAGCGCCCGGGTACCTCCCCAAACAACTCACCCATTAAAACAGGTCTACACTACACATACAACATAGAGACTCCTAGTGACTATAAAAACTATTTATTAAATAAAAAGAACTATGCCATAAAATGGTATGGACAGAATGGAACACCGCTGGTCATCCAGATGGTGCCAGGTTTTTTTCTTTGTTTACACATAACAATAAACAATAATTCATTACCGTAGCGGCTATCCGCTATGGTACTGAAGCTGCATTAATGTACATTTTAATAATAGTGTGCGGGAGCAGGGAGTCCCCTGAGCTGAACCGCATTGATTTCTGCCTCAGAGACCCTCTGCTTCCCGAGTTACAGGCCCCGGTATGGGGCATCGGGTGCCTGTGTCGCCGCCATCTTTATAGCGTCCAAGACACGATGTGGGCTCTATAAAGATGGCGACACTGGCACCGATGCCCCAAACCGGGGCCTGTAACTCGGGAAGCAGGGGGTCTCTGAGGCAGAAATCAATGCAACATTGGTACGGCAGGCCCGTGGGTACCCCGGGACTCCCGCGGGGACCCCGGGACGGCCGCGGGGACCCCCGGACTCCAGCGGGGACCCCTTCTTGATGAGCCGGGGACCCCCGGACACCGCGGGGTCAGCCGGGGACACCCACGTGACCCCCGGGCTCCCTCGGGGACACCGCGGGGTAGCCGGGGACACCCGCCGGCCTGTTGTATGGGTTTTGCGCATGCAAAAATGAAAAGCAATCATTTTTTCTAAGTCCAGCTTTTTTTGCATCTACCTCGAGCTGACGTGTTCTGATCAACGCTAAGGTTGCGTTGCTTAGTGCATCCCGCTTAAGTGCAGAATTTAACGCAAACAGGGTAACAAACGAGCAAAGTTGGACTTAGAAAAAATTCCGGCAAAAAGTCAGTTTTAGAGCGCAAAGTACCTGTTTGCGTTGCTTAGTGCATCGTGTTCAGCGCAACATCACGTTCTAAGAGCACTTTGCGCTCTAAAAGTCACTTAACGGAGCTTAGTGCATGACCCCCTGTGTCTCCAAGGCCCCAGTTAGGCCCCGAGTCACCAATTAAAGCAGTGATTGCTTTAGAGACAGACCCTTAGATAGGGACTCTACCCCTTTATCTATTTGACAGTCAGGGACACAGTGCGACGCAGCGCAGCCCTGCAAGGTGGGTTCTGGGATCAGAACACCACCAAGGACACAGAGACTACACAGTGATATTATCCACGCCGGAATTCACCCCACGCGGTGGCGGGTGAAGACGTCGACCCGGATGGAGACCCTGTCATAGTTTGCGGGCAGGTATCATTCCACAAAGAGCACCAACACTGTACAGCAACATACGGATCACTGACGAAGAAACCCATCAATTGGAGTTTCGAAACGCGTAGGAAGGTTTTTGGCCATCCAGGGACACCGTAGCTGTGCATACCAGACGGTGACGTCAGCAGGAGGAGACGTTTGGAAAAAACTCTGTTGGCAGCAAGACCACGAGGACTGCAGGAGATCTCCCCGCATTAACGGACGTTCTGCACCCCACGGCGAGCGGTTATTCCTGGCAAAGACCCCGAACCACTGCACATGTCCTACTCATGGACGGTGAGTAGGATTTCAGTTTTTACCACACGGCAGAGCAACACAGCTTCCTTAAGCACAAGCGCTTGGGAGCTTTTTCTTATTCAGCAGGAGAATAATCTACTGTTTATTAATTCAATACATGTTTTATATCAAGTGTGGTGAAAAAAGTTAAACTAAAAACATATATTCAGCGCTCAAACCTATTAAACCTAACCTTATAAATTAATTTGAATAAATAAGTGCTCTAAATAACAAACAGGAAAGAGAATCCCCTTTGAGGGAAACTATATATGTGATTCCTCACAAACTGACTTGGCAGAATGGGGAATGGCTGCCACAGGAATAAAACAGGCCTATCCACAAGGCATGTATAGAAAGCATACACAGAAAACAGAAAACATATATTACAAAACAATAATTTCCTAGGCGCGCTGACAGATAATTAGACCTGGCAAAAAAGTTGCAGTCCCATGAATCAGACGATGATAAAAGTGAGATCCACAGTCCACAGTATTCAGTTCCTTTAGATAGGCACGTTGTATGTCACGCATAGGGCATAACGGCATGTGAGTGCATGTTTTTAACCCTTGGATTTTTAGAAATAAATGTGTTGGTATCACACTATTGGTGCCCATCTTTTTTTCCACACGGTTTATGGTGTTGCTGACGCTTGGAGTGAGACTTTCGTCACCAGCTGCAAGCATCCAGTCAGGAGCCAACCGTGAGGGAACTAAAGAAACCTTTTGAGGCCCATTTTATCTACTTTTAAGTGAGTAGCTAGCAATGGTGGGGGTGTACACAACTGACCATTGGGTACTGCGCAATGGCTGTCTTGTTTCTATCCCCAGATCAGCCTCCTATCTAAAGGAACTGAATACTGTGGACTGTGGATCTCACTTTTATCATCGTCTGATTCATGGGACTGCAACTTTCTTGCCAGGTCTAATTATCTGTCAGCGCACCTAGGAAATTATTGTTTTGTAATATATGTTTTCTGTTTTCTGTACATGTTTTATATCAATTGAGGTTACAATTGTTTTAACCAATAAATGCTCTTTGTATCTTGTCCACCACGACAATTGTTGTCTCAAGGGTAATACACTATTGTGGTGTTTTTTGTTTATTTCTTGTTCCCTTCTCTGAGGTAATCCATATAAGAAGAAACCACTGCACATGACTCAATTCCATTCTTTTTCCTCAGCGCCATAGGAGGTTATTCTACACAAACATACGGATCATGCCTAAAGGGTGGGGGTACCACTTGGGGACACTTATGTGGGAGAGTGGCCAAGGGCCCCGTACAGTATTCAGGACACAGTGTGGGAACACAGTGGTGGGTTGCGCCCCTGCGAGGTGCGTTGGCCAGTTGCACTTCTAGAGGGGAGGGGTATTTCACATTGGTAACCCTCTTACAGTATAAGACCGTTTGAATATCGTATTAGTAAAGGTTATTGTTATATGCTGTGTGGTACTATTATTTGTTCCTGCAAGGGGTCACCCCCAACACTAGGGATCCCGTACAGGTGGAGGCGCTGTCACCTAGCAGCTAATGTGTATCCCAGGCTCTCAGTGGCGGAGGCTCAGGTCTCTGTGAGCCAGCAGGTAATATCAGCACCAGTAGACTCTTCCCATAAAGGGGTAAGAGGGCTACATATATATATCTATATATATACATATATATATAGATATATATATATATACATATATATATATATATATATACATCTATATATATATATATATATATATATATATATAAATATATATATATATATATATATATATATATATATATATATATATATATATATCAAGCAAAAAAGAAAAAAAGCTGCGCCTCTAATAGAAGTGAACCAGTGTGGATATAATGGTTCTAGTAAATCCCAATCAATATGTACTAATATGGGAGTTTCCCTAAATGACATATGCAATTATTATAAACCCTTACAGATATTGAAGTGGGCACATAACAATAATAAAACAACATATGATTGAAATGAACATAATATAATAAAAGAGCAAACAGGAAAGAAAAAACCAGTCCTCAAAATGTTCCAATAGTTGTAATGGATACTGGTATGCAGGGTCTCCGGCAGCTCTCAATGTGAACAACCCATGTCCACAGGGTATCTAGAAGGAAAAGAAGAGGAGAGAGCGCACGCCCATAGCGTAAAATAGTATTTAATGAGGGGAAGGGGGGGAGAGGGGGGGTAAAAAATGCACTTACAAAAGTACAATAAAATCAAGCATTTGTGAAAATAATCACCACCATCCGGTTCAAACTGCAAGCTCTTTGGGACAGTCCCAGGCTCCGTTGGTGAAGGATCAGCGTCCCCGCAGATTTCCAGGGCTGGTGTGCTGTTAAAAGTCCAAGAAATCAGTTCCGTGTAATGAAATCTCTTTAGCACCTGCGCTTGGATAGGTCCGCTCCAGCGCTTCGTATTGACTTCAATGTCAGTGCGTCTGACGTAATGACGCTCCCTGACGCGTTTCGTCAGTCACGGCCAACTTTTTCAAAGGGATAACTTGAGAGAGGGAGGTCCTGTAGTATATATACACAGCATAATGATGCTAAGTGTTTGGAACGCCCCCACTCAGGTGAAAAGTGCTTGTCACTGATTTAAAGTGTGTTTGAACTGCATATATATAATATAATAAAATCCATATGTGATTACATTGTTACTTGAAAGAGTTAAGCGGAGATAGTATTTGAGAGAGAATCATATCCATATTGAGAGACATAGTCCCAACTATACTTGGATCAATATACATAGTAGTTTCCAGAGACAGTTCAAGTTAGTAGTTAATTAAAAAATGTTTTTAAGTATACACCCTTCAACATCCTAAACCGCTTGGTAGATGGATATATATGGGGGGTTACACCAGACAATTGTTATACTCGTCTGTGAATTGCACCACAAACGGGCTACCTGATTTAATAAATTTTCTGATATATATATATTTTAAAAAATAAATGAATAAAGAAATATTGTATATCCTTATGGATGCAAATGGTAAATATATACTATGTGGTAGATCAATTTCATCAAGACTTGTACAAAATACGTAATGTGAATACATAAATTCCAATTTAAACAAATTACATACAGCATAGTCTAAAAATTATTCTGAACAAAGTCTAGATTTATACACATAGTATAACCAAAAAACATATATATATATAGATAGAGAAGACATCTGAAAACCACACATATGAACATCACAATGAATATCATCCTCCTATAAATAGGGAATCTAATCTATGAGAGCATTAAGGAGATCAATAATATCTGGAATCTATATGCCACGAACAGAGCAGGGGCCCGGAGGTCCTGAAAAAACAGTGTAATGGATAATTGTGATCTACCGATTAAAGTGTTTAGATACATATATAAATTTTATTTATGTATACGTGTGTAATGAATACTGATTAACTCATATCCATTGTGATTAATAAACAAATTATTAGTGAATGCTTAATTCTATTAAATGAACTTGTAGTTCTGTGTTATGTGTTAATATATTAACTAAAAGTGTACTCAACAATATAAACTATATGATGTGATTAATGTCTAACTGATACCGTGTAATATAGCCCAATGATCCTAATATTATCTATAAAGATATATATAAAAATTATATAAGAATATATTAATTATGTGAATAGATGACGTAACCCAAATCCCAGACGGGAAAGCGAGGGGGGGGGGGGGGGAAAGGGGGGAAAAGGGGAGGAGGGGGGGGGGGGGGAAATTTTTTTTTTTGGGGGGGGGAATGGAAAAAACTAATGGAGACCTCAGGAGGAGATCCAGACAAAAGATGGAGATGAAAAGCAGAGGAAAAGACAGGAAGAGGTGTCCAAGGACCAGTCAAACAAAGGTGCTGACATCTAAACATTCGTTTAGTCCCCCAGGAGTGAGGGTACCCAATTGGTGAATCCAAAAGGTTTCCCGCCTACACAGGGTCTTGAACCTATCTCCTCCTAGAACACAAGGAGAAATGGTCTCTATTCCCATAATTTGCATGGTCTTTGGATTTTGCTGGTGAAATGATTTAAAGTGTCGAGAGACACTATGATTATTGAGACCCTTTATTACATTTCTCCTGTGTTCCAGGAAGCGCGTCCCTAGTGTTCTTGTGGTGCGTCCAACATATTTTAGACTACACCCACACTGAATGACATATATAACATAGGTGCTGAGGCAGGTGATGGAACTATTGATGGTATAGGTGGTACCCCTATTTGAGGAGACGACATATGTTTGATGCTGGAGATGCCTACACGTGATGCATCGACTGCGACCACAGGGATGATTGCCTAATGGTCCCCTACTCTTGGGAATCGTGAGATTGGAGCAAGACTTCAATCTAGTGGGAGCTAGCATACTTGTAATGCTTCTCGCCTTCCTATATGTAACAGTGGCTCTATCCGGCAGGGTGGGTCCTAGATGGGGGTCACATTTAAGGATGGACCAATGATCATTAAGGATTTTATTAATATTTTTGGATGCCTGGTTGTAGGTGGTAATGAACCTTACTGTGGACCTCTCTATCTCTGTATGTATTCCTGGGGTAACATAACTTGATCGATTACCCTTCTGTTGTTTATTTTTGGATTTTTCAAGTAGGGTAGATCTAGCAGTGGAACTGACCTTGTCAAGAGAGTCGGATATCAGGACCGGATCATAACCCTTGGAAAGAAACTTCTTCCCAAGTTCCGCAGACTGGCTTTTGAAATCAACATCCCTTGTGCAGTTCCTACGTATTCTGTGGAACTGCCCCAAGGGAATATTGTTGAGCCAGTGTTTGTGATGGTTGCTGGACGCATGGACGTAGCTGTTCACAGACACAGACTTAAAATGTGTGGTGGTAATAATATTTAAGTCAGCGTCTGTGCTTAAGGCCAGATCCAGAAAGACAATGGATGATTTATTGATCTCAAATGTAAATTTTAATCCGAACAAGTTGTCGCTGAAGGAACTCAAAATTCCGGATAGAGCTGACTCCTCTCCATCCCAAATAATAATAATATCATCTATGAAACGGCCATAGTAGACGAGACCCGCCCCCAGCAAGTTGTTCTGCCAAACATGGGATTCCTCCCAGTGCCCCATAAAGAGGTTGGCATAGCTAGGAGCGAATCTCGTGCCCATGGCCGTTCCACAGATTTGGAGGTGAAAATTTTCTTCAAATAAAAAATAATTGTGCGTGAGAATAAAGTGAATGCTCTGTAAGATAAATGACTTGTGCTTATCAGGAAATAGTGGGTCCCTGTCCAACCAATACTTGATTGCTTCTAACCCCCTGGTATGTTCAATGCAAGTGTAAAGTGATGATACATCACACGTGGCCCATAGATAGGTGGATTTCCATTTTATATCAGATATGGAGTCAATGACATGGAGCGTATCCCTAATATGGGACCTAAGTGAATTAACATAGGGATGGAGAAAATAATCAACATATAGTTTATATTGTTGAGTACACTTTTAGTTAATATATTAACACATAACACAGAACTACAAGTTCATTTAATAGAATTAAGCATTCACTAATAATTTGTTTATTAATCACAATGGATATGAGTTATTCAGTATTCATTACACACGTATACATAAATAAAATTTATATATGTATCTAAACACTTTATTCGGTAGATCACAATTATCCATTACACTGTTTTTTCAGGACCTCCGGGCCCCTGCTCTGTTCGTGGCATATAGATTCCAGATATTATTGATCTCCTTAATGCTCTCATAGATTAGATTCCCTATTTATAGGAGGATGATATTCATTGTGATGTTCATATGTGTGGTTTTCAGATGTCTTCTCTATCTATATATATATATGTTTTTTGGTTATACTATGTGTATAAATCTAGACTTTGTTCAGAATAATTTTTAGACTATGCTGTATGTAATTTGTTTAAATTGGAATTTATGTATTCACATTACGTATTTTGTACAAGTCTTGATGAAATTGATCTACCACATAGTATATATTTACCATTTGCATCCATAAGGATATACAATATTTCTTTATTCATTTATTTTTTAAAATATATATATATCAGAAAATTTATTAAATCAGGTAGCCCGTTTGTGGTGCAATTCACAGACGAGTATAACAATTGTCTGGTGTAACCCCCCATATATATCCATCTACCAAGCGGTTTAGGATGTTGAAGGGTGTATACTTAAAAACATTTTTTAATTAACTACTAACTTGAACTGTCTCTGGAAACTACTATGTATATTGATCCAAGTATAGTTGGGACTATGTCTCTCAATATGGATATGATTCTCTCTCAAATACTATCTCCGCTTAACTCTTTCAAGTAACAATGTAATCACATATGGATTTTATTATATTATATATATGCAGTTCAAACACACTTTAAATCAGTGACAAGCACTTTTCACCTGAGTGGGGGCGTTCCAAACACTTAGCATCATTATGCTGTGTATATATACTACAGGACCTCCCTCTCTCAAGTTATCCCTTTGAAAAAGTTGGCCGTGACTGACGAAACGCGTCAGGGAGCGTCATTACGTCAGACGCACTGACATTGAAGTCAATACGAAGCGCTGGAGCGGACCTATCCAAGCGCAGGTGCTAAAGAGATTTCATTACACGGAACTGATTTCTTGGACTTTTAACAGCACACCAGCCCTGGAAATCTGCGGGGACGCTGATCCTTCACCAACGGAGCCTGGGACTGTCCCAAAGAGCTTGCAGTTTGAACCGGATGGTGGTGATTATTTTCACAAATGCTTGATTTTATTGTACTTTTGTAAGTGCATTTTTTACCCCCCCTCTCCCCCCCTTCCCCTCATTAAATACTATTTTACGCTATGGGCGTGCGCTCTCTCCTCTTCTTTTCCTTTTATATATATATATATATATATATACAGTATATATATATATAAGTGTAGCCTCTGTAAGTAAGAGCATATATACTGTATCCTTTTCCTACTGGAGTAAGCCCTGGTAAGGGCAGGTGCCTTCCTGTTCCAAGCAGGTACGCACCACACAAGTACACGTAGCCAGCCTCACTACACCCTAGATAGCCATCTGCGTCTGGGGGGGGAGGGGAACATGGGTTACATTTGGAGGCGAGCTGCTGAGATCCCAAACAGGTCAGGCTTTCAGCGAAGCAGAACGGGAGGAGTGAAGTGCACCTTCCGTGCAAGTGCTATGGAGGGTAGGGCATATCATACCAGGGGTAGTCAGGGGAGCGTGGACTCCCGCACAGTGCGCCCTGGGTTCCCTAGATGGGTGATGTAAGATGGGTGTATGGCTATTGCTGTCCTAGTCCCTTGAGGCAGATAGTGTGAGGCAACTGGGGGGGGGTTAGCCTGTTAACTAGTCCAGGGACCATGGCCCAGGGCCCGCACTATGAGTGGCCAAAAGTAGGAGACGGCCGTACTTACGGAGATGCCCGGTACACTAGCCCAAGGGAGCGCAAACTTTTTGTGCTGCGCCCCCTGTCACTCTTCCCCGGCTCTCGCGCCCCCCTGCCTACCTTCTTTCGCGTCAGATGACGCTGCGTGGGCGTGTGACGTCAGGTCACATGGCGCCCCCCACTTTGTGCACCGCTACACTAGCCAGCACCCACATAAAACACACCACAGAGCACTTGTAGGGACCGTCAGCGAGTGCGGTACACAGAGAAGGAGTTCTGCCTAGCCTGGGGTATGCCACATCATACTAGTGGGTAAAGCACAGAGAGAAAGCATGCAGAAAGCATCAGAGAGTGTCAGTGAGTACAGTCGGTGTCTAGGAACGAGTTTTGCACTAGACACTGAGAATAGCGGTGATATACATTTGGTGGGCTCATCAAAGATGGCGGCCGTCACTACATGTGCTCCGCGGAGCCAGAAAGAGTTAAAAATGGCGACTGCAGTGCCATCCACGGCCCAGCAGTTAGCAGCCGAACTAAAATGGTGACTCCCGCCAATTCTGGAGCGCGCACGTGAATCGTGCAAAGAGACTGTGCGAGAAATGTGGAGGGAGATGTGCAGGGGTTAGGCGCCAAATCCAGATTCCCTGGAAAAGGAGCGGAGTGGCGCGAAAGCCGAAAGCCCACCCACCTGTGCTGTGACTGGCCAACAGACAAGCCCAAGTCACACTGAAAGAAGGAGTGCCCCTCCTCTTGTTTCCACCAGAGGGAGGGGGCACAAGGAGAGCCAATCAGAAGAGTCTTCCCCAGGAAGTGAGAGCGAGGAGCGTCACTTCTGTCTGACATTCACAGAGAGAGGAGCCGAAACTTTGAACTGTTCCACCCCTGAGCGAAATATGGCCGAACTGAGCACCACGATATACCAGCTTCCAGGCGGCTTACTGGTAGTGGAGATTGAGGGCCACGAATACCTCTGGTGCCTGTGCGTCCACTGCGGGACACCCAGACCGGTCCCAAGCACGAAAGCACGATGCCCTAAATGTGGCACGTACTACCTGTGGCTTAACGAGCCATGGCCATTGATCAAGACCCCGCGGGGTGCCTCTCCGGGAACACTAACGGAGGTGGCGGAGACAAGAGACGAGGCTGCCCTAGTTCCCCGCGTCACCCATGCGGTGGGAACCACGGCCCAGCCAGCTACTGAGCCGAGAGAACCGTCGGCGGAGGTGAGCGCGACCACAGTGGAGGTACCAGAGTGAGCCCGTTTTGTACCACTACCCACTGGCGGTACCGCCCAAGAACCCGGTGACACCTTTGCGGAGGATCCGATCCTAATATCTTCGGAGGAGGAAGATGGCGTCCCATCGGTGGAGATGTGCCTACCGGCAAACCACCCCAGCTGTAACCAAGATGGAGGTTCACTTACCGGAGAGAGGGAGCAGATGAGTCCGGACACCTTCCAACGGCGAGCGCTGGTGCGGCCTGAGGCCCGTAGAAGTCCCACGGCCGTGGTGATTCCCAGTGCGGCGCAGATAGCGTCTGATATGGCTCCGGAGGAGCCAAAGATCACCAGCCTGCAGAGGAGAGGTAAGGAGAATCCACCACCCCCTTACTCCCGCCAGGCGAAGACGGAACCTGCAGAGGGCGAGAAGGAGAGGCGTGCGGCCTACTTACCCATCCGCGGACCGGATGATCCACCACCGCCCCTTCCGGTCCTCGGCCACGGAGCGGATGGAGATTCCGCGGCCGCCGACGATGACATCACTTCCGGGTCTGACTGGAAAAGAGGCCCGGGAGCACTGTTCTCCCCACGGAGAGCAGCAATGGCAGCTGCAATGGCCACTCTGAGAGGCCAAGGTCCTTCCAGAGGATCACGGGGCTCGGCGGAGAGAGCAACCAAGAAGATGCCCACTGGTCACAGTATTACCCTCTTGCTGGAAACTGATTTGAACATTGCCCCAGCCCCAACCCCCAGCTCCATCGCCCCGGCCACTGCCCCTGCCCCGTCACGAGTGTTACCACCGGGACCTAGCGGGGATAAATTGAGCAAGTACCCCAAATATTCAAGAGATGTAAGGGATTGGGAATTGAGCGATGAAGGGTCTGATGGGGAGATACCGTATAATAATGCAATTTGTATACCCAACCTTGTGCCTTTTTCTCCTGTGTTTAGAGGGAGGGCCCGAGGGTTCCACACTACAGCAGAGGCTGGGCCTGTAAGTGAAGTGGTTCACAAGATGAACCCTACGATGTACATCAACGCCAAAGGGAGGAGAGATTGCTCGCGCTCTACCGAGGCGGGTATGTCCGGTGTCTCATCACAAGTGGAGTCGGAGGTAGATACAGGTAGCCCCTTATCAGAGTAAGAGCACCGTGACAAGTGGTGGGCCCCCCTGTTCACCGGGTATCATGAAGGTATGGACCGCACCAGGTTCGTACGCATCAGAAAGGACATAGTTGATTATTGGTGGGCGGTAGGTACCTATACTCCCCAGGAGGTGGTGGATGAAATAGAGCATCGGTACCAGGAGATAGAGCAAAAGATAATTCTGCCAAAGGGGCCTAGTATTTTGTATGACGACATTGCCCCTGTAGAACCGGAGTTTTGGGTGCTGCCAAGCAGGGCGGGTCGGAAGACCTTGACCAAGTTGAGCCGAGCAGACAGAGCCATAGTGGCTAGGTATAGGCAATCCCATGGTTATGAATACCCTTATGTGCTGGAACCCATAATGCGAGAGATAGAGGAGAATAGGGATAGTTGGCTCAGAGAAGCCGTACAAGAGTACTTGCGGACGAAATTTGGTAAGGCAGGTTACCACAATCAGGACAGGATCAGTGAGTTGGTCAGTATCTGGAGTATAGGACGGGGCATATACATGCACAATGTAATATATCGGCCCGAGTCTGGGTCGGTACAGTCATATCATGTGACCATAACTGACCATAATGGTAGAAGGATATGGGAGCCTGATCCGAAGCATTATTATTAGGGTTCTCCCCGTTGGGAGTAACTGTATTCTGTTGATATCTTATCTCACCTGGTATTGTCTATGAACAATAAACTGCCATGTTTTGTGTTTGTGTTCCCAGGTTTGTTCGCTGCAGGATGGTGCTGCTAAAAGTAGGTCCAAGTGGGGACCATTGGATTCCACCAGAGGGAGAGTGTAGCCCCTGTAAGTAAGAGCGGGCTACTTATCCTTTTCCTACTGGAGTAAGCCCTGGTAAGGGCAGGCGCCAGTAGTAACCATGGGTTTTCCCCCCTTCAAGCCTTGCCTGAAGTGATGGAGGCGGGCCCCCTGACTCTGTGCAGGCCTAGACAGAGGGGAGGTCCTGCTGACATCATGAGAGGCAGGGCTGACTCTATTTAGTGGCCAGTTCCTGTCAGTGACAGTTAGTTCTTGTCTGTCCTAGGAGTTGGAGGAGTAGTTCTATGCTGTCATGGGAGCAGAAGAGAGTTTGGTGTGTGAGCAAAGCTAGGGTGGACCAATGCCCCTCACCCTGTTGAGGGGGTGAGGGGAGAGATCTAGCCTCACCCATAGGGCCTACCCTGGGGTGAAGGCAGGGGTATTGCAGCCCCACCAGGCCATCCTGCTGGAGTACAGCCTGGAGGAGAGGAGAGGAGGACAGAGACCTGCACATATCTAGAGTGCGGGGTATTTATGAACTGCTTTGTGCTGCTGCTGTGTGCTTCCAAGGATAAGCTGTACAAGGATAATAAAGAGACACTGCTTCTATTTTACCAAGAGACTGTGTGTGTGTGATCTGGAGCATTCACCCTGGGACCAGGGTACTTTCTCTGTAAGGGTCCTACCCGACATCCCTGGGGTTTATAGAGAATGGAGGCGCTGCACCACTAAAGAATGAAGGCAACTACCCCAGAAGCCTGGTCCTGTTGTCCCCAACACCAACGCGGGAGACTCAGGCCCTCCTGTTCCAAGCAGGTACGCACCACCCAAGTACACGTAGCCAGCCTCACTACACCCTACATCTGCGTCTGGGGGGGGGGAACATGGGTTACATATATATATATATATAGCAACTGTAAATATTACTGTATGTTCATTTGCATGTCTTAGACAGGTCTGCAACCCTATCTTTCTCCATTATCACCCAGCAAAAAGGAGTGGTACTGAGCATGGCCAAATGTATACAACAAAAGACAAAGATACCCAATGCTACATCCAATGTGAAAACATAGATAGTTATACATAGATTTTCAACTGGTATCAGTTGCTTGGAGGGTTTAAGCTCACCCCATCCCATTTTTTAATTAGAAGGTTTTTCCTGTGCAGGACAGGTCTATTAAAGCCATTCTCTCCCCACTGCAGAGGCAAATGAGAATTTTCACAGGCAGTGTTAGGGCCTGCATACTGGTCATGCCGTCAAGTGGCTGCAGGATTATAACTCTTTGGCCAAAGGGTTTAACTAACCCTTATTCATGAAAATACTAACATTATAGTGTTTAACTACAGTATGTATTTTGTCACATTTGATGTAGCTTTGGGTATCTTTGTCTTTTGCTGAATATGTACACATGATGAAAAGAGGGAACATGAACTATGGTGGGAACTTTCAGTTACATGCGGGGTGTTACAGTAACAAGGTGCAAGGGAAATATATATTTTGTAGGGGAAAGAGAAATGTTGGAACAAGAGGTCATGCTTTGAAGCTGAGGGGAGTGGGGGGGAGTCATTCTTAATTAAAAGAGTAATGGATTTATCTAGCAGACTCGCAGAAGAAGTAGTTTGGGATAATACGTACATAACAGGAACTGAAAACTTTAGGGTTAGAAGAACGCTGATCCTGATTACAGATGTAACAGACATTATTACTCTTGCTGGTGTGCTGCACTGGAACATACACAAGGTGACAGTGGGAGGAGCGACCGATGTTTTAAATTAGCCCCACGCAAGAAGGGGGATGGTACTAATTAACCATTTGCTGGTTCGCAGTGGCCGGTGCAATAACGCTGACTACATCTCTACGTAAAGGAGACAATGCGAGTTATATCTACGGAAATAAATTGTAAATAGACCTTTGTTTTGACACATTACTCCATCTTCTGTATACGGTTCCATCAAATGTTAAATAAATTGGGTTTTTTACATTTGAAGCAAATTGTTAAGCAGAAAAGTTTACGCCACATCAGAGTTGGCAGATTGTTTTGACGCATATACAACATAATAGAGACTGTAGGAGGAATGTCCTCCAAACCAAGTGCATCAAAGTGTGAGATCTGATAGTCATAAATGAATAAGCAAGCTTAAGCGGACCCTGGGATAGGTAAGTAAGCACAAACAACCAGGAGTGTCTTGATTGCAGAGCTCATTAACAGGTTACCTGCTGCCAATGGTGTAACAAAAACCTAATCTGAACTAACCGGTGTATATGAACATCAGTGTGAACAGCAGGTCTCTATCTGGCAGCAACCTTGGAGCAAGATATGAATATCCAGTGATATAATGATGTAGTTCTTACTCACATGGGTGTTGTTTGTATGCCGTCCCAGAGGCGTGCGTCCAGCTGGTATACAATGCAGACAGGAATCCTCGTGGAAAAAGTGTAGCACAGCCGGTCCAAGAAGAAAACAAAGGATACTCTTTGAGGAAGCGCTATCTCAGCGCGAAACATGTCAGAGGCATATCCCCTGTGCTACCATGCTGTGCACCCCCAATAAAGAATATTTTTAATTCATTCGTTTAGCCCCGGATAGTTTTCTTCTTGGACTGGCTGTGTTTCACTTTTTCCACAAGGATTCCTGTCTGCATATACAACATAAAGTGACGCACAGATGCAGAGTATGATTCATCTCATTATAATCTGTGTGTCATGTAACTCCTCCTATTGACACTCCCCAAATCGCACACAGACGCACATGGAGAAAAACTTGGAGCAAAGACCTTGATAAAATGACACAAATCGACGCAAGGCGAAAATGATGCACAATGCATCACGTTTCCACATTTCCCTTGATACCACTCATCACCCCCAATGTGAGCAAAATGGTTTCTGTCTGCTAGCAGTTTCTATATTTCGGTTTTCAGGCATTCCAATAAATGGGCACAAATTTTTAATAATAATAATGATATTATTATTATTAGTAGTAGTATTATTAATAATAATAATAATTATATTGTTTCAATGGGATTTCTGAGCTTGCATTTCAGGTAACCATTTCTCAATATTAGGATTGATTTCCGAGGTGGTTACCAGAAGCAGACGGCGCCCACGTGAGCGTCTGTCATTACAGATCTGCACTTATTTTTAACAAAATTCATTGCCGAAAACGTCTGCTCTCAAAACAAACAAATATGTGGCATGACTTACATTTAATCTTAATTTAATTATTTCAATTGATTTGATTTTTTAAAATGTTTTTAATGGTTAAAGAAGTTATTAAAATTGTGCTCATTTTCCAAATGTGTGTTAATAGTCATAACTTTCCCCTGTCATGTTTTTTCATTTGAAAGATTTCGTATTGTTCCTTAAACGATTTTTTCAGTCGATTTCTATGTATTGCTCCTTCATCAGGCTTATCCCAAATGCTGCTGCAGGCCACTGGTTGGTCACTCCTGATCTAATGGTTTAAACTAATGATGGGAAATCGTGTTTAATTACTTTGTTGTTGTTTTGTGCTTCTCTTCAGCTTCTGAATTGGCTAATTGTTTGCCCTTTCTTTTTCTTCTATGAGTGTCATTGTAGCCAGATATTGTCATAGTAATTCAGTGTTATTTCCTTGCTGTACCAGTATTATTGTTACACACGTTGTTAATGGGAATACCTTTAATTAAAAAAATAAATGGATACCCTTTTTAACATTTGTGTCCGCTTGGATGCTACTCTACCTTCTGTGCCTGTTATTTATTTCTATTGAAATGTATTATTTCTTATATTGATTGCTGGTTGCCTGTACATTGATGTCTCGGTGTTTATATACCAGATGTTACCATGTCTTTAAGTATTTGCTCTGGATCAGTATCATGTCGTTTCGTCCCTGCCACACCTACCGTAATATATCTATTTGTTCCTATATTTATTTCTGGCTGTCTGTATCTTGATGTCTCAGTGTGTGTACAGTATATAAGATGTTACCTTTAGGTATTTCAATGTCTGGTGTTTGTCTCGGATGCAATGCATTTTGACACTCTAAATCCCGATCATATGTTACAAACTGCACCAGAAAGGGCTGAAACACAGTCTAGCTATTTGCAAAATGTGTGTTGGAGATGCAGAGAGTAGAATTTGGAAGTGTTTGATCAGCAATAGTCCACCCTATAACTCTGCTTCAGTTCTGAAGAGCAGACACTGTTTTGTCATTAAGAGGTTAGTAAGCCCGAGCGCTCATGTTAAAAAGAAAAGATGACTTGTTAAGATGGACTTATGTGTCTTACTTGAAAGGTCAACGTTAGGAAATTTCTGATTAGCACAATGACTCACACAACATTACCTCTCATCCACTTTACTTTGTCAGCAGAAATGTACTTTCATTTCAACATACTGTGTACTTTATTATGTATCCAGGTTAGCTTATATTTTTAGAGGCTTTGTTATGAGCCTATTATTGGTAGGTTCCTATCTTTTGATGGGGTATACCATTTGCATTAGTAATGTAGACATTTTAGGGGACTATTCTATATCAGCCAAAGCAGTTAATCAGGCTGTTTTCATCCTAAATTCTCAAGTTAATGCAATAGGAATTTCTGCTAAAAATGTCCCGATGGTCTGTTTCGGCTGATATAAAATAAGCCCTTAAGAGTTCTTACCTATATTATAATGTGAGTGCTGATTTGTATGCCATTACACAGAAATTGAAAGGACAATTTAGTCACTCAAAAATTCTAAAGAACCAGGACCGGATGGTTTTTCAAATATCTATTACAAAAAACTTTCCAGACTACTAATCCCACATCTCCAAAAGCTTTATAACTCCATTCTCCAGGGAGCTCAGTTCCCCATACATATGCTCCAGGCTTCAATATCAGTGATACACAAAGAGGGTAGAGACCCTACATGTTGCGCTAGCTATAGACACATCTCACTTATTAACACAGACATAAAATTTTTCTCTAAAATACTAGGCACGAGATGAAATGTAAGTCTCCCGTCCCTCATCCATAATGACTAGGTGGGCTTCATACCGAACAGACAGGCAGCAGACAATACGAGGAAAGCTATAGATGTCATAGCTTTAAAAAAAAACATAATAGTCCAATTATGGGGAAAAGCGTTTGACAGAATTGACTGGACATACTGTACTTAAGAACCTCATTAGAGGCATTTGTGTTAAGAGGCCCCTTTTTTCAGGGCTATTTTATCACTTTACACATCCCCAGTGGCTAGATTGAGGTGTTTGGATACGATATCAAATTCAATAGAGATTAGAGGGGGGACGAGGCAGGGTTGCCCACTTTCCCCCTTGTTGTTTACATTGTCGGTGGAGCCACTAGCGGCACCTATTAGAGGCAACATGGACATTTCGGATATTAATATAGGGAACTCTGAATACAACATTTCTTTATTTGCGGACAATATTTTTTTAACACTCTCTGGACCGTTAACCTCCCTCCCCTCCCTGACCAGAGAGCTGGACCACTTTAGCTCTCTTTCAGGGTTTAAGATCAACAATAATAAATCGGAGGCACTAAACATTAATATCCACCCACAAACAATTAAACTAATTTAACTTAACTTTAATTATAAGTGGAGAAAGCATAATATACGTTACCTGGGAATAAATATAACCCAATTATATGAGTCCCTATATGATGCAAACTACCCTGAAATTATTCAAGCAATAAATAATGATCTCTCCATCTGGCAAAGTTTAGAATATTTTGGGTGGGAAGAATCCAATTAATCAAAATGAACATACTCCCGTGTTTGCTGTACCTATTCCAGACTCTGCCCGTCCCCCTAACAGTTAATGACTTTTACAAACTCCAAAGAAATATCACTAATTTTATTTGGTCAGGAAAAAGACCTAGAGTAAGCAAAAAGGTTATGACACTGCCGTCAGCAAAAGGGGGGATTTGCTCAGCCATGTCTGTACTCCTATTATGAAGCAGCGCAAACTAGTCACCAGGTCAATTGGCATGAGGAGGGATCCCCGAGAAGATGGGCTACAGCTTGAATCTGACCTAATGAGGCCCTGTAGACTCCAAATCTATATTATGGCTGCCAGGGCATAGGAGAAAGGAGGTGGATGGGATCCTTCCCACAATATTGTATGCCCTGGGCTGCATTAGTTCTTATGCCACCAGGAAGAGTCTTACTGTAAGAACTCTGATTGATCCGTGCCGGGTTTTCACTACGATTAAGGTCTCTCCTGCCCTTTCTGCTAACTGTGGCCATTTTGGATACTGGCAGTCTGCTTTATAAGGCTGCAGTTACCATAGGGAGTTGCCGAGCAAAGTTCTACCATTTACAACTCCTGTTGGTCTTTACGCCTTACCCTCTTGCCTGTTTTAATTCCCTGTTGCTGACCCCAGACCGTGACCCCGACCTCGCTTCCTTCCACCTGCCCTGACCTCGCCTTGTCTCCTGGACTTTGCAACTCTGCCACCAGCCCTGACCTCTGCCTGTCTCCTGGACTGTAACGGATCGGGGGACTCGCGCTTCCCAGAGTGTCCCCGTCACCCCAGGTCCCACGGCGGCTAGCTGTCCCTCTTCCCTACGTCCCCATTTTCTCTCCTCCTCCTCTCTGAGCCGTTCCTCCGCGGCACGGTCTGCACGCCCAGGCACACGTTCAGGGCACGCGCGCGGCCCCCTCACTGAGCGCGCGCACTCCCGATCGCTTGTCACTTGCCGTGGGACTTGTGCCCCTCGGCGTGCCTCCGTCATCCCAGCCCTTACCGTACCTGGCTCCTCTGCTCCCCCTTCCCTTCTGCCTCTCATGCCAAATGCCTCCTCCGCGATACACCCCTCACGCCCTGGTACACGCGCGGTGCGTGTGCATAACAATCTTACAGAAGACGCGCGCACCCGCTCTAGTTATCAGCCATCCCCAGGCACTGGCTCCGCCCCCCGTCGGTTGCAGGCTATTACCTTGGATTACCTCCCTGTCTCCTCCCCTGCTCTCACGGACCTATCCCTGCAATTACCCACTCAAGCCTCTGCTCCACCCCTCACCCCTATTGGCCCTTCTTCCCATATAACCCCACTCTGTCCTCTCATTCCATGCTCTGCATAGCTTTCCTGTAGCAGTGTGTGCAGCTTTCCTGTGTGTGCAGTGTCTATGCCCAGCTCCCTTATCTGTTTCAGCTCTGGTTCCTGTCCCTGGCCCTGTTTGGATTCCTTTGGTTTGAACTTGAACTCTGCTTTGGACTTGACTACGCTGCCTTCTCCTGCCCTTGAACCCTGGCTTTCGGACATCACTATGCTGCTCTCTCCAACCCCTGAACTCTGGCTCTTGGACATTACCCTCCGACCTCTGGCACCCCGGACTCAGAAAGTATAACGTTAACCCTTACTCACCAGGCCCGGCAACGCAACTTACCACACTCCGAGCATGCCCTCACTGCTGTGGTGCGTGTTATACCCTTACCCACCTCAGTACTGGGGACTGGCCAGGTCTGTGGGCATACAGGCATTACATGGACTTTGCAACTCTGCCGGCAGCCCTGAACCCTGCTTCCATACCGACTACGGATACTCTTACAGGACTCTGTTCCTGGGTTGTGGTCGGTTTATTTGCATTCCTACATGAGTCCTGCGGGTCCGTTTCCTGATTTAAGATGAGCACCGTCACACTTACAGATTCTAACTCCCCACTAACATCCCTCTATGACAATCCTGAATTCACACCGGGGCAACCGAGACTAGATTGTCGTCACTGGCAGAAGGTGGGAGTGACTTGCTTGAGAGATTTGAGAGGTAGAGAAGATACTAAACAACTTGAGGACTTCTTTCCAGATATACCAAGCCAGAGAAGGGAGGCACTCCATTTCTTACAGCTTAGAGGGTTTGATAGGAAAAAGAATCCTAGGGACTCCCTCACAACATTTGAGAAACTATGCCTAGAGGCAGCAAGCACAAAGGGCTTGATCTCGACCCTTTACGATCCAGTGGTGGGCCCCTCCCCCAGTAGAAACCCCAAGTTTATCAAGTAGTGGGAACGAGATTTAGTGGCGGTGTTGGAGGGACAGGAATGGCAGGAGATCTTCGAGGCGGTGGCAAAAAGCTCGATTTGCACCACGCTGAGGGAAAATTCCTAGAAAGTTTTTTACAGGTGGTATTACACACACTATTCACTGCGCTTGAGACGACGTCATTGGTTACTGCCCTCTGCCTTACAGCTGAGCCCCACTATACGCCAACATAGGAGGAGTATTGTTCCATCCATGCTGATGGTATTTCCTCTACGGGACTCTTTAGTGTTATGCTAGCACTCTGTTATTTATGCTACGTCTATAACTATTACTGACAGTCTAATACCTATACAGGCTAGGTGCTGAACTACCACTTGCCTCTCGGCTGCTGCCGTGTATCGGCGAATCACTTGTGTGCTCACCCGCAGTTGTACCAGTTTACTGTAATATTGTTGCTGAATGTAGCTACTACATTCTATTTTTCAATGGTGGCTACATACCATCCCCTGGACCCCTCGGACTTCGATTTCACCCCCCACCAGTTGGAACCTGGACGCCATCCAACCACACAGTAAATGAAGAAGGAGACCAACTTACAACTGCTCCAGCAGCTGATGACGACGTTCATCCGTGGGAGTTCGTGCTCACTTGTGCTACCATGCTGGATCTTGCATGACATGCTTTAATGTGTTAATCATCGTGTACGTGCGATACACTGGCGACACACTTTATTCGAGCTCGGCTAGTCCCACGAATTCGGGTATACCCGGGTGTATTGAGGTTTGTGACTGTTTTCTGCCCGAGTGCATTGAGGTATTTTCCAGACAGGGATTGAAGCATTTTATTCCCGCTGGCTGCAATACTGCACAGTATATATATATATACTGCATTACAATTCATGAATTTATGCCATCTGGTAGACACGCGAAGCATTGCAGCCTATTAAATCCTAATCATTATCATTTAACAGATCAGCCGCCCGTCAGCCAGGCATGAACCCAGGCTGGGAAGGCAAACACAACGGGGCTTGTCAGAGGTGAGGAGCGGCGTATTCCAGGTATCTGCCAGGTACATACTGGGTATTTGCTCGAATAAAGTGTGTCGGTGCAGTACTTACCTTCACCGTTCCAATAATATATTTTATTAATTTACTACACTGTGAGTTGTGCGTTTCTCTTGTTTTTTCTATTTTAGTGCCATGAGATGCTGATCCATCTTTATTGATTAGCAGCCGACTTCATATATATTTTCTGCACCGAGGTCATGTATTTATATATTTAATAGTGACCTTATTTGGTTTTTGTGTTTTACATTGTTCACGATTTTTTCATTATTATTATTTTTCACAATCTTTGGTACGTGATTTTTTTCACTTTTCTGTACTACATGTGGGCGCGTGTGCATGGGAACCTTCATTATCTTGCACATGAATTTTCTGTGGACATAATTTGCTGTCAATCATAAATCTGCGGTGTAAAAATCCCATTCCTGAATGGGCCAGAAATGTTCCAGAAGGATTGCAAGAGTCTGCTTCTTTATTTTCCATGTCACTCATGTTCCAAGTCTCCTGTGAGTATTTGTGTCTCCCACATTTAAAAGGGTTAGGCAGAGAAAATAAAAACAAAATCACAGTCAAGAAAATAAAATTATTCAATAAAGTTATTCAGCACGTAATTCAGGTCACAAGGGGAGGTGCGTCTATAAAAAAACAAGAACATTAATTTGCAGCCAAACATTTCTATGCATTGGATTTATTGTTGCAGACACAGTTAATTACATGGATGCTTGAAGAGTGTGTTCTCTGATACTGTAACTTATTTAATTATAGATGTCACGAACAAGGCTCTATTTATAAACAGCCAACGTACTAACCTTAAAGTAAGAGTATAAAGGCCTTATACATAAGGTCAGATGCAGCTGATTGCACAGTGATCTAGTCAAGTCTATATATGAACTATGTATTCTATAAAGTCTATAGGCAGGGAAATGAACAGGTGTGATGGAGGCAGATTTTGTAAGGGAAGATTGTAGTTGGTGAAAGGAGAGAATAGGAGAGCTAACAGGTACATAGAGTAGGGTAGATCTTAGAATTGCCAAGTCGGTGTTAAATGCAATGCTTCATTTGTATCTCTGTAAAGAATGTAATTATCTCCTTATTTTTCGATGACAGCAATCATTGAATGTAATGATAATTATTACAGGCTGACAACCAACCTCAAAGTATGTTAGTTACATTACTCTTTTGAAGCCCCACTTTACAGATTAACAATACGCTTCTGGCAACGTTAATATAACTTTCTATTTTCTTCTTAACGCTGTTCAGATGCTATGGTCATAAATAATGTATAATACACAATACATGGAAATTCCTCTCCATTAAATACACTGAAAACGCTTCAAACGTAAATCTCACTGAAGCATCTCTAAATATGCAAGAATACATAGCCAATAAAAATTCCACTTGTGGGTATATTTGCATGTCTCACACATGTCTGCAACCCTGTCTTTCCCTATTATCTTCAAGTAAACAATGCTTCCACTGCAGCCAGGGATTCTGGGTAATAACATGCAAATGAGCACTCACAGTATTCATACAAATTCAAAGATACTTTCGGTAGATGGTAGAATTGGAACGTTGCTGTCCGCGGCTATGTCCCCTTCAGCCTCTTTACTACCTGGTCATGTTATACATGGGTGGAAAGCTCTTCATGAAGATGCAAACCCTTTTTGTAACCATTTCCGTCCCCATTCTCCCATCACTGGCCATTTATTCCACTGCCCCCTCAAGAAGTCTTATAAATGACTTCAAAGCTATCAGTTCTAAACAGATAATTAATCACTAGTAAAACACTGCAGGCCGTTTGTCCAACATTTGTATCGCTTGCGGTTCGGTTGTGTTCATCCAACGCATGTCGCGGGCAGTGCTAGTATAGATATCATTTTTCTACCTCCCTTATCTGCTTTACATACAGCTCAACCCCCATATAACACTATGCTAGGGGTCCAAAGAATCACATCGTGTTATAAGCGGATCGCATTATAAATAATGTACAATTGTATGCATTGTACAATAAAGTATTTAAGACACCAATAATCGTGTTGTAAAGTATTTACAGTATAGATACGAAAATTGGGAGCCACGCTTGCATCGCGTTATAAGCGATCCGCGCTGTAACGGATCACGCAATAACGGGGTTGAGCTGTATATGTATTTCATGTTAGATATTGCAGCATTTATACTCGTGATGGTCATGCAACATTTTAATATGCGAGAACTTTTAGAATTCTCTTCTAAATCCAGTTACTGTATGCAGAACATGGCAAACTTTCACTTCTTAACAGAAGCCTTCAATGTATTACTGTATAGCAGCATAATCTGTTAAGCTTCTTTCTGACTTAGACTGTTCGGCATTTCCTTATGACGCCAATGAGGCCTCAAGACTTTCCTTTCATTTCGTTTCTTTACAGATGTTAGCTGTAACATGTGTATGACGTACATGAGTCACTGGACCAAGCGAGACTCCAGGAGAAGTAGTCTATCTGTTTAATGCCTTGCCAGGTCTCTTAACATACTGATTGTATTAACCAGAATGTCTACTTTTTTTTTTGTGTATCTTGTTTTTATTCCCAAAATTGATGACAGCCTTCATCTTTTAGATCTTTATCATGAAGCTTTGTTTTTCAGACTTTAAAGTCTCATCTCTCCAACCAGATCAACAAACATTTAACAGCTAAAAGTTAAAAATATGGGGGTTATTTTTACTACAGTTTCCCAACTGCAAAACTGAGACAAAAACCATAGCAAAAAAAAAACCTCTAGTAATGTTAATAAGATTCCTTTTCTTGGATAAAAATAATCCTGTTATTTCTACTGGTTTTGCTCCATTATTGTAGCCAGGAGACTTTAGCGAATAGACCTCACGGTGACTATGTGCTAAGGCAGGGGTGCGCAAAGTTTCTTACATGCGCCCCCCCTGTCTCCTCTCCCCTCCGGCTCGCGCCCTCCCACCCTGCACGGCTCCGGCGTCAAATGACGTTGCGTGACCCCTCGACGTCATTAGACGCCAGGTTTCCATGGAGACGTGCCGTTGGAAGGTAAGTAAAAGTTACAGAGGCCTCACGCGATCCCCGGTATTTATTTGAAATGCTTTCGGGGAAGCGGGGGGCCTCTGTAACAGCCGCGCCCTCCCTAGAAAATCTCGTGCCCCCCCCCCACTTTGCGCACCCTGTGCTAAGGCAATTTTGGTGCAGAGAAAGGGGAGGAGGGGAGATTATATAATAATAGCTCTTTGATGCACAAGTGGGGGAAAAAAGTCCAAAAGAATTGTACTAAGTTTAAGTTTCATTAGATTGTAAGCTCCTCGGGGCAGGGACTCCTCTTCCTTAATGTTATGTTTGTCTAAAGCACTTATTCCCATGATCTGTTATTTATATTATCTGTTATTTATTCGATTACCACATGTATTACTACTGTGAAGCGCTATGTACATTAATGGCGCTATATAAATAAAGACATACAATACAATACAAAGGCAAATCTCCAACTGATTGCACTGGGATTCCTTTTCTTTGCATTGGTTCTGCCAGATTTACAAGACTTTAGTACATAGAACGCATTTCTCCACTTTTCGGTGCATAATTGCTTCAAATGTAATGAACAGTTTTTTTTATTTCTGGTGCAGATTGTCAGCAGAAAGTACAGCTCAACCCCGTTATAACGCGATCCGTTACAACGCGAATCCGCTTATAACGCGATGCAAGCGTGGCTCCCAATTTTCGTATTAGGAATACTTTACAACACGATTTGTTGGTATCTTAAATACTTTATTGTACTATGCAAACAATTGTACATTATTTCTAACGCGATCCGCTTATTACACGATGGGATTCTTTGGACCCCAAGCACAGAGTTATAAGGCGGTTGAGCTGTATATCAGCACTCTAGACAAAGTGCACGTGCATTATATATGTAGAAACTTTTTAACAGCACCTACAGGAAAGTATGCAGTTCCTTCTTCACACATAGCATTCCTGATCATCGAAACCATTAAGGAATAACTGGTAGGCGAGTCTTCAGTATGCAAAAGTTGAACTTTTATCTTAGAAGCCCAGAGGGAGGAAGCTACAGATGTAGCTGTCCTTACTATTCCCGGCGCAGTGGGTGAAAGGCTTGAAAAATGCGGCGCTGGGGGTGGTGGCTGCTGCAAGTATAAGATGAATTTACAGAATGCTGAACAGTGGCCAAAAGTAACATTAAAGGCCCTATTCAATATAGGCAGAGGCAGCATTGGCCATTTCTTCACCACCCAAAAGGGAGAAGGAGAGCTGAAGCCCTCCTCGCCCTATTTAATAAAGGGTAAAAAAGCGGACAAAGTAGTTCTAGGAAAATAATTCAAAACTTTCTTGTGCCGAATTGAATATCAGCATGGAAATGAGTAATTTTACTGAAATTGCTCATCCACATGCTATTCAATAAACTCAGAAGAGCTGTGTTACGTCATTCCCATCCCTATGGGTTTGCAACATCTTTTTCCCCTCTAGTACAGGGTGCCAAAGCGGCCACTTCGGAAATCTACAGTATATGGATAACCCAGACTGGTTTGTAAATGATAATAATTAAACACATACAAAATCACAATAATATTAGACTGGAAATTTGGGCAGGTAAATGGCAGATGAGGTTTAATACAGATAAATGTAAGGTTATGCATTTGGGAAACAAGAATAAACAGGCGACTTACACATTAAATAGGGAAAGATGGAGAAGGATTTAGGAGTGCTTGTAGACTGCAGGCTTAGTAAGAGTGCCCAATGTCATGTAGTAGCTGCAAAGTCAAACAAGATCTTATCTTGCATTAAACGGGCAATGGATGGAAGGGAAGTAAACATAATGATGAAATAATTGTTTTTTAACCCCCACAAAAGAACAGATATGTCACGACTTTTCCAGTGATATTTGAGACTGCGATTAAGAGAGAAAGAGGTGCCTCTTTTAATCATTATTTGGCAATAGGGCGATTTAACACTCTGAAAGTCACATTACGTCTTTTGCGGTAGTATGTGTGATTGCTGTCCATGGGTATTTTAACTGCAGCATTTGTTTATTTTTTAACACACTTACCTGATGGTCGGCTCTGTATGAGGCTTAAACGTCGCATTGTAGTGTAAATAAAGGCAACTTATTTTCATCATCCATCCGTTTAAAGTGAGTCGGATACTCTCCTACAGATTGTGAGAGTTACCCTGTCTTGGGGCAGTGGGTTGTCTCTCCTCTTTTTTCTATGCGCCTATACATGAAGTGTGATTACACATTAAGAGACTAGCACCTTCCCTTGGTTCTCTGAAGAAGAACAGACTGCGTGGCTCCAAACTGGGGTATTTGGGACTTGTTTCCTCATTTTTTTCCCAGCATTAGCAGCCAAAATTGATTAATAAGGCTGTAGGCCATTGCTACAAAAATATAATAAAATGCTAATAAAAAATAGATATAACAACCATAGCCCACTTACCAACATAATACAATCTCACATTTTTCCACATGACATTTACTCTTTCTTCATGGTCACATACTGTACTTCATTTTGAAGTTCTTCGGTACACAAAAGAGACAGACTGACGCATATACCTTTCAAGAGTTACTCAGTCTATCCAACTGTTAGGGCATCTTTATGAGAAGAATCACACATGCAATTGCTAGTGAACCCTCCTCTGGAGTCTATGTCAGTATAGTATAGGTTGCATTGCTGAACTGTAGGCAAACCCCAAAAGAGAGGGATGTGCCCGTGCACACTAAGCCCAGATCCACAAAGGGTGCCAAGTGTTAGCATGCCTAAGCTCCCATTGGGAAGCCGAGACTGCTAATGCTTAGTACCCTTAGTGGATCTGGGCCCTAAAGCATAATTCCTCAATAATTATATATAAAGTATTTAATCATTATTCACCCCGGATGAAAATCCAGCACAGCCCAAAAGTATAACTCATACACATCCCTGGAACTATTTGTAGCTTGGAAAAAAAACCTTGCTGTGTGAAACAGCTGTCAGCTGGACTCCCATGTCCCCTGGTTATTATACTGTAGCTGTGCCTGTGTTAAGTTGTCAGTTTTACTATCATATTTGTATACTGTACAGTATGAGTTTTCACTAAAGATCTAAAAAAAACATAATATAAACGCATATTGAAGTAGGTTGCAGGCTGAGTTATGATTTGCACATTCCCCGTTTTTAAAATCCAGGATCTAATAGCAAGACACTAAAGATGGGCAAACCTTTTGCCGGACTCAGCAAATACGATGAAACGGGCACTTTTTTTTTTGCCAGCTTTGAATTTTTAAACTGTTACAAAAATTTGTGGGCAGTTCGTCACATTTGTTTTTCCAAAGTCTAAGAATATGGAGAGGGAGAGAGAACGAGATTTGCTCATCCAAATTAGCATATTTTCCAGGTATCTCAGGTGTGTTCATGGTGTGGGATGCAGGGAGGTGCTATTAGGTATTATGTACATAATGTAAAGAGGAATTTTTCATATGTAAATGTTATTTTCTTATATGTCTGCTTTTTCTTTTTTAAACATAATTATATCTGTTTAAAACCAGAGACAGAACATGAAACACAGACAGAGCTCAGTGCACATCCAGTGAAACTTATACATGGTACAGTGCCTAAAAATATATGAATAGATATCTATGAAATAAAATGGTCTTTTAGTTTAACATTTTGGCCAAAGTGTTGTAGGCCCCTGAGCCACTACACGGCAGACCACATCTCAAGGGTCCTTAACACTAATATAAATTCTTAATAACCTGTGCATTACCAGGAAGAACGATTTATAATAAATCTGTCAAAATTAGTTGCATAGTTCTAAGTCTGATTGAAGCTTTTATTAACCTATACATTACCAGGAAAAGCACTGTGTATTAGATTTGTCACAATCATACTGCAAGCAAGCAAGTTCCCCTGAGAGTGGGAGATGCTATGGAGTGAGCTTTTAACCACTTAAATGTGGGAGGGGGTGAGCTTCAACAAAATAGGAAGAGCCACCCTCCAATCAGCTATAACCAGCTGAACAAGAATTGTAAAACATACAGGACACCTGCAAGCTCATATTGAACCCCAAAATAGCCACAACATATATATATGCATATAAGTGTCACAGAGGATTGCTACTGAGCATGGCAATATATATTTAAAACCAGAGACAGAACATGAAACACAGACAGAGCTCAGTGCACATCCAGTGAAACTTATGCACAGTACAGTGCCTAAATATATATGTATAGATATCTATTAAATAAAATGGTCTTTTAGTTTAGAATTTTGGCCAAAGTGTTGTAAGCCCCTTTGCCACTACACGGCAGACCACATCTCAAGGGTCCCTAACACTAATATAAATTCTTAATAACCTGTGCATTACCAGAAGAATGATTTATAATAAATCTGTCAAAATGAGTTGCATAGTTCTAAGTCTGATTGAAGCTTTTATTAACCTATACATTACCAGGAAAAGCATTCTGTATTAGATTTGTCACAATCATACTGCAAGCAAGCAAGTTCCCCTGAGAGTGGCAGATGCTATGGAGTGAGCTTTTAACCACTTAAATGTGGGAGTGAGTGAGCTTCAACAAGATAGGAAGAGCCACCCTCCAATCAGCTAAGACCAGCTGAACAAGAATTGTAAAACATACAGGACACCTGTAAGCTCATATTGAACCCCCAAAATAACCACAACATATATATATATATATATATATATATATATATAAGCATATAGGTGTCACAGAGGAGTGCTACTGAGCATGGCAATATATATTTAAAACCAGAGACAGAACATGAAACACAGACAGAGCTCAGTGCACATCCAGTGAAACTTATACACATGTTTCATGTTCTGTCTCTGGTTTTAAATATATATTGCCATGCTCAGTAGCACTCCTCTGTGACACTTATATGCTTATATATATATGTTATGGTTATTTTGGGGGTTCAATATGAGCTTGCAGGTGTCCTGTATGTTTTATAATTATATCTGTATATGTAAAAAGCTAAGGATGTCTGCAACAAACATAGCGCACCCCTGGTGGTAGCTCTGGTTAGGAATACCTTGCTAGCAAGAATGTTTAGGGATTTATTACTGAAATGCACAGAGCAGACCAAGTGACCCGCGAGGGTCAGTACAGTGCTAATGACACCCCCAGGGCAGGACTGCAGGGTCCTAATGAGACAGGGTGAAGAGTTTAAGATGACACTGAGAAAGATCAGTTCTCTGCAAGTAGTCTCACTGAACGTTTAAATTTTCATGAACGCCATTACTGTAACCTCTATTGGGAACACAGATTATATTCCCCAGTCTCTATGGAACTCGGCGCTGGCTTTGAAGGTTAAAGTAACCGGGTCCCATTCAGAATAATGGAAAAAAATTCAGACGACCAATCAGAATTGTCCCTTTAAATTGGCAGCCAATCCAGAGGAAGAGTGATGGTAGAGATGAGCCAATCAGAAGCCACGGGCAGAGCCATCCTCAGAGGGGCCGTCCAGAGAGAAGGGTTTAGGAGTAGGGGAAAGATGAATCGGTCAATCCTAGCAGCGCCTACAAGGCCATTGTTTGTCCGGGTTGAGGGCTCCAGGCGTCCCGCAAGTTGGTCATTGAGCTGTTGCTGCAAAGCCAACTCCGACTTTGTAATGCAAGTCCTCCCATAAGCGGCCAGCCTCTCCCCATACTCGCCATTGTCACAGGTTCACAGCACAGGAAAGGTTCTATGTGCTATTTTCCATTGAACTATTCATCCTATTATTGCGGGCCAAAACTCATCTACTGGAGAAGAGATCGCGACGCAAGTTGCGGTGTCGCTATCCAGTGACGTCACAGATCTGGAAGTAGAGGATCGGAGGGCTGTGAGTGTGTACCCAGCTATCGCAAGAGTTTTACCTGCTACAACGGTTATCATCCTTGTCTACCACGAGTCTGCTGGACTTTCCATCTATAAGAGTGGGACGATCCTGGATCTACACACTCTGGCTTGTGGCTGAGAGATCCAGAGACGGGAAGCTGCTCCTACCACTACTGATGACCTCTTATCTGGCGATTTGTCTGGCGCATGGGTAACATTTAACCCCTGACATGCCTGTTTATTTTCTCTTTGATGTACGCACATTACTTACTTGTACTGTTTACTATGAATAATATCTTTTTTAATACACTATGAGCGTTGTGCGCCTTGTTTTTTTGTATTTTGTTTAAACGTTTAGGGGGTGTTTTGAGCCTTCCAGCTGCAGACGCTCCTTTTCCAGTGTCCACAAGGTCACGTATTGATTATATTATCACTGTTTATCACCTCACGCTTGTGAATTGAATGTAGTTGCGCACTTTACTCCACTTCTTCACACAGCACTGGTGCCCAAACAACCACAGTCCCTTTATCAATGTATGCCTTGTATATAACCAATGTGCTTGGTCCAGACATACAAAAGGTTAATAAATAAAAAATAAATAAAAAAAACGGGCGCTCCTTGTTTTATTCAGTGTTCAAGAACAGTGAGGGACAATGAATAAATCAACAATTAATGATATTGTACAATAAAGTGCTCACGGCTCAAAACCTAAATTAACCCCAGCAAGGTTCTAAGTGACAACATGCGAAAAGTATAAGTGGATCACTAGATGCACTCTACCAATTAGATATAAAAACACAATGTGACAAAACGTTACTGTGAAATAGTGATGATATGGATTGACATTGTCTCAGCTACAAGTTAACCATGTGAATGGGTAGGGAAAAAAAAAACATGACCATATTACAGGATTCTAAATAGAGATAGTAAAATCCGCCCCAAATCCGTTTCCAGGATTTTCGCTGATGTTACCTCCAAAATCTGTTTTGCGGTGTGTTGCAGGGTACATGCAACCACACACGCGGGTTCTCATGATAAGGCTTATTTATTGAGCCTTAAAAAAAATACAACACACAAAAACAAAATAGCTTCTCTTCAGCATACAAAAACAAAATAGCTTCTCTTCAGCATAGAAAACAAGGCAGCTTCTCTTCAGCATGCAGGAAACAGACAGTTCATCAAACAAGTACTTTGCAAACAGACCTTATAGCAGTAATCTCTTCAGCCTTTCAGTCCTGTCTCCTGACCAGCTAGCTTGCATGTGTGTACAGCCTGGGGGTTTTAAAATACCGTGATTTTGCAGCTGGGGTCAGACTAATTAAGCAGCCCTTCTCCAATGAAACTTAACCTCGTCACTGCTGCACTGCAAGCCTAAACATAGGTTTGCCAGGTATATGGCTGGCGACGTTCATTCACCCTGTCACACGGTGTAAAATCAGGAATGAGATGTGAGCAGTGTATTGCCTTAAAAGTGAGGAGGAAAATTGAGTGTGTAATACGGGATTTGATAGGAAGCCAGGAGAAGGATTTCAGCAGGAGAGATGCTGAGACAGATTTAGGAGAGAGTAACGTGATTCTAGCAGCAGCATTTAGGATAGATTGTCTGGGAGACAGGTGAGAGGCAGGAAGGCCGGAAAGTAGAAGGTTACAATAGCTGACATGGGAGAGAATGAGGACATGCACTAGAGTTTTAGCAGTAGGGGGACAGAGGAAAGGGCTTATCTTTGCAATATTACAGAGGGAAAAATGACAATACATTGTGAATGTGAGAGGAGAAGGTGAGGGAGGAGTCAAGTGTGACCCCTAGGCAGCATGATTGTGATACTGTGTCTATTACAGTGCTACTAAAGTAATGTAGAAGGGGGCAGTAGGGCCAGGTTTGGGAGGAAATATGATGAGCTGCATCCTGAAGATGTTAAGTTTGAGTCGGCGGAGGGCCATCCAGGTTGATATAGCAGAAAGACATTCAGAGACTTTGGTCTGTACAGCAGGCGCAAGGTCAGTGGTAGAAAGGTACATTTGTGTGTCATCAGCATAGAGGTGATATGTGAACTCTAGAGATGAGATAAGCTTCCCTACAGAGAATGTGTAAACAGAAAAGGTCCCAGGACAGAGCTCTGGGGTACACAGAGATTGATAGAGGAGGTGTTAGCAAATGAGACACTGAAAGTAAGAGGAAATCCATGGTAGAGTTTTGTCACAGAGACCAAGAGCTTGGAGAATGTGAAGTAGATGATGATGGTCCACAATATCACAGTATCAAAGGCTGCAGGGAGGTTGAGTAATATGAGTAAAGTGTAATGACCTTTGTCTTTTGCAGCATGGAGGCTATTAGTTATTTTGGTGAGGGATGTTTCAGTGCGGAAGTGAGATTGTAGAGGGTCTAGGAGAGAGTAGCTGGTGAGAAAATGAGAAAATGGAGCAAGCGAGAGAAGGCGTTCAAGGAGTTTAGAGGCAAAAGGCAGGAGGGAGACAGGGCGTCAAGGTTGCTGTTTTTGAGTCAAGGTATAACTATTGCGAGCTTGAAGGAGACGGGAAAGGTACCAGAGTAGAGATATGAGTTGAAAATATGTGTGAGTGTAAGGATTAGAGTAGGAGCAAGAGGTTTGAGGTGATGGAAGGGAATGGGGTCAAGAGCACAGGTGGTAGAAGGAGAAGAGGAGATCAGTAGTGACATGTACTCCTTTATGACTGACAAAAAGGAGTCGAGGAAGGCAGGAGGAGAGTCAGGAAGAAGGTGTAGTAAGGTGGATATGTGAAGGGATGTCTTGGCAAATAGAATCCACCTTAGTCTTGAAATAGTCTTGAAATAGTCAGCAAAGTCCTGAAGTGAAATAGAGGAAGAAAGACAGGTAATAGACGGTGGTCTGAGTAGCGAGTCAAAGAAAGAGAAGTGTCTGCCTGGGTTAGACTTGTGAATGTTGACAATAATGTAGGTTTATTTAGCCTTAGCTGAATTGAAACAGGATAGGATGAATTTGTAGTGAAGGACGTCTGCGAGAGTGTGAGATTTCCTCCAAGCTAGCTAATGTAGGCAATCAGAAGGAAAGTAACATTGAACCTCTGATTATGAGGAAAGTAAATATCTACTATAAAAGATTGGTCTGTACATAAGTTACATAGTTACATAGTTACATAGTTACATAGTAGATGAGGTTGATAAAAGACGTAGGTCCATCAAGTTCAACCTATGCTAAATTTAGACAACAGTTACTTTATCCTATATCTATACTTACTTATTGATCCAGAGGAAGGCAAACACAAAACCCCAGTGTCATATCATCCAATGATATCTCATAAGGGGAAAAATAAATTCCTTCCTGACTCCAAGAATTGGCAATCGGATTAATCCCTGGATCAACATCCTTCCCATGTATACTTATTTGGTATATCCCTGTACACTTTTCCTATCTAAAAAGATGTCCAACCTCTTTTTGAACAAATCTATTGTATCTGCCATCACAGTCTCCATGGGTAATGAATTCCACATTTTAACTGCCCTTACTGTAAAGAACCCTTTCCTTTGTTGCTGGTGAAATCTCCTTTCCTCCAACCATAAGGGATGGCCCCGAGTCCTTTGTACTGCCCGTGGGATGAATTGTTCTTTTGAAAGCTCCTTGTATTGTCCCCGAATATATTTGTTTATAGTTATCATATCCCCTCTTAGACGCCTCTTTTTTAATGTAAATAAATCTGATTTAGTTAGCCTCTCCTCATAAGTTAGGTTGTCCATCCCCTTTATTAATTTGGTGGCTCTTCTCTGCACTCTCTCTAGTTCCATAATGTCTTTTCTTAGGATTGGTGCCCAAAATTGTACTCCATAAGTCAGGGGCTATTGCCCAAATAACGGTCCACAGTGTTTATTTTTTCTTTCTGGTGGCATCCTAATGCACCAGTACAGCAAATAGACTGTATTATCACTCCAAGCACACCTTCCCCACACCTTTAATTGTTTTTACCTATTTCATATTGCCACATCGAATTCATTTTGTTCTGTTTGAATTAAAGTGAATTTCAACTTCCCCATTAATCTCAATACTACAGTATTAGATCAATTTTGAAGCCTTATACTGATTAGCTGGCAAAGCAAGCCAATCAGATAATACAACATCTGGTTGGCCGAGAGACCAACCAGAAAAAGGTAAGGCGCAAACTAAAATAAACTTAGGCCAGAAACTAGTGCAACTGTAAAATAAGAAAAACGGTGCACTAAATAAGGAGGTTAAGCTTTAAAGAAAAACCATGGGGGGATACCGAGCAGAGCACCCCACTTAAGGCCCACTGGGAAGTGAACACAGCTTCCTGCCCAGTGGTCACAGCGTAGGTGTACTCTGCTCGGATACTGGAGTGCACCAGCACCTCCTCATAAGGCCTGGCAGGTGAGGGATACCTCCCCAGCCAAACGCTGCTTCCTAGGTATTTTAGCAACACAAAATATCTGCTTGTTCTTCTTATTTGTATATGTATATCTAACTAGATCTCAGCTAGCTGTACTTAATACAATTACACTCTACCATTTAGTTGAGCAGGATGTTTCCCCTTTGTTTTATACTGTTCATCCTAGCTAACAAGAAGAACTTGACTGAAGACTATACAGTCCTTCAAAGTTTTGACACAAGGAGTGATCATCGATTGGTTCGCTGCAAATTACATCTGAATGCAAAGACGGGAAGAAGAAAACGGATTAAAAAGAAAACATAAACAATCAACAACAAGAACCTCAAGAATAATTAGATCATTCCAACTTTAACTTAAAAAGTGTTTCAGAGTGCTCAAAATGCACATGGACACTTTGAAAACAATTATGAAGAACTTATGACGATTGTAGTTGAAAGTGAAGAAACAAACTGGACGAATCTGTAACCACATACATGGGAGACAAAAAGGTGTTGCAGCCACAAGATAGGACGTAAACTATATAAAAATGATTGAACCAGACCTCAATAAAAAAGGTTGTGTGTGCCGAGCATTTTAAGTGAAACTTTTTTGTCTTTTGCCACAGAAATTGTATTTGTGATGGTGATGTTTAATTAAAATCAAAACACAATTTCAGTGAAAAAACACAAAGAAGTGTTTATACTAACTGTGCATTCCTCGTGCGTGTGTGTGAGTTATTGCACGCATTCGACTCTCAGCGCATGTGCGACTCTGCGCCTGTGCGACTTTGCGCGTGTGTGACTCTGCGTGTGTGTGACTCTGCATGTGTGTGACTGCTTGTGTGTGACTGTGTGTGTAACTCTGTGTGCGTGTGTGAATCTGCATGAGTGTGACTCTGCGCATGTGTGTGACTGCGCAAGTGCGTGTAAGTGTGTGTGACTGTGTGTGTGTGACTGCGTGTGTGTGTGCCGAGTACGCGCATTTTAAGTGAAATTTTTTTGACTTTTGTCACAGAAATTGTATTTGTGATGGTGATGTTTATAATTAAATATCAAAACACAATTTCAGTGAAAAAACACAGCATGACTTAGAACGCAAGTGCACGGCACTAATATGTTTATACTAACTGTGCATACCTTGTGCGTGTTTGTGTCTCTGCGCACGTACGACTCTCTGCGCACATGCGACTCTCTGCGCTCATGCAACACTCTGTAAGAGGGGGGGGAGTGCCAATGTACTTGGTGGACAAGTGCGGTACTGCACATGCATGGTGGGGCCTGCAAGCTCCTCTTCTGCGCATGCGTGACAGGCGCACGGCCATTAGTAGCGTGACATCACTTTTGTTACGGTTTTTCGTTACAAGGCAATGCATTTTTTCCCATGAAAACCCTGTAGGCGTCAGCAAAGAAGTTTCACTTAAAAAATGGATAAGAAATGATCAGGTGAGACAAAGCAGTTACTGAGGAGACAACAAGAAATTAAGCAATTCCAAGAGGCAAGAAGAAGAATTGAATATGCAGAGATTTACAAGATGCTCCACAAACGTATAATTGAAGATGTAAAAAAAATGTTAGCTGTAATATGGTGATGAATACTATCGAAAATAACCAAAGGTTAATGAAGCAGCTACATGATTGGGAAGAAGCAAATCATTGCACTCAAAGAAGACAATGGATCAACAATAAAGTAAGGTGCTCTTATCATACAGGAAGTTGAGGCCATAATCCAGCAGACGAAGAGCGAGAAGAAACCAGCAATGGTGTACCATGTGTCCTTCAAGAAGAAGTGGCAAAGACAATAAAATCCATGAACAATGGTAAGGCTCCTGGGGAAGGTTGAATTACAACTGAAATCTTGAAAGAAGCTGGGAAAGAAGTAGAGAAAATCCTTTCAAAACCCTTAATAGACTGCTTGAAGAACAGGAGAATTCCAGAACAATGGATAATGCCATAGTTTTCCTCCTCCACAAGAAAGGTGGCACAGAAGACCTCAAAATCTGCAGACCAGTCAGCCTACTTCCAATACCTTACAAGATTTTACGAAAATGTTAGCTAATTGGCTGCCACCGACCCTAGAATTCACCCAACCTAGAGAACAAACGTGATTTTGAAGTGGGTATAACACAATGGACCACATCCAAGCCATATAAGAAGTGATTTCCTGAAGTCATGAATACGATCTACAGTACCACTCAGTTTAGGATTCTTAGATAACGAAAAAAGCATTTGATGCTATCTACACTTCAGCGGTTTTAAATGCATTAAAAAGACAAAATGTTGCAGAAGCGTACATTGATATTATAAGGAAAACCTACAAGAATGCCACATATCAATCATTAGATTACATGGAGGTACAAGCAAGATAGGGATCAGCAAGGGAATGCGACAGAGAGACACCACGTCAGGAAACTGTTTACAGCAACACTTGAAGAACTGTTCAAGACATTGAGTTGGGAGAAAAAAGGAATCAAATCAACGATGAATAATTGAGTCACCTTCAATTTGCCTTTGTTATTTTATTTCCAGAAGACTTCCAGCAATAAATCAGAGAACTTGCCAAAGCAAGTAAGAAAGTGGGTCTCCATATGAATATCAACAAGACCAAAGTGACATTTAACACGTGTCAAATCTACAAAGATCGAAACAAATGAAATAAAACTAGAAGAAGTCGAAGATTACGCCTACCTTGGCCGGCAAGTAATGATGGATGGGAACCTTTTGAATTAAATCAACAGGAGTTTGAAGATGGGATGGAGCCCATTTGGAAGAAACAAGACAATATTTCAAGGGCATCTTCCACTGGGCCCCAAGAGGATAATTTCCGACCAGTGTATTTTTTCAGTCCTCAATTATGGATGTGAAACTTGGACCATAAATGCGAAGATAATTCAGAAGCTTCAGACAACTCAAAGAAGTATGGAGAGATGGATGGTGGGTATTATCCAAAGAGACCGGAAAAAGAATGAATGGGTTAAAAACTAAATGAAAGCCTGCGACATCATCACACAGCGGAAGAAATTAAGGCCATATCCCTAAGACCTGGAAAACTGCCAGAGTTGTCCAAATCTTCAAAAGTGTGGCAAAAACACTGTATCAAACTATAGGCCCATCTCTCTTCTCCCAATACTATCCAAAGTCATTGAAAAATGTGTTCACTCCCAATTAAGCGATTACTATACCAAGACACATTTCCCTAGCCAATTCCAATCTGGCTTTCGCCCCAAACACTCCACCGTAACTACCCTGCTAAAAGTTTGCAATGAAATCCAGTGTGGAATGGAACGGGGACAACTCACTGGTGCAATATTCCTAGATTTTGCAAAGACTTTTGATACTGTTGATCATGCTATCCTGCTTAACAAACTCCAGTGCTCTGGAATAGGGAAGCATGCTTTAAACTGGTTTCAGTCCTACCTATCAGATAGATTCCAACATGTGTCCATCTCGGGCTCTAACTCAAACCCCTTGGATATCACCTGTGGTGTTCCGCAAGGCTCTGTTCTGGGGCCCCTACTCTTCTCAGTATTCATCAATGATCTTCCCACAGCTTGTAAGGAAGCTCCAATACACATGTATGCAGATGACACAATCCTATATGCACACAGCCATACCCTCTCCGACCTTGAACACATACTTCAGTCTGACGTTTTGAGACTTGAAAACCGGATTTCCCAAAACAAACTGTTTTTAAACACCGACAAGATTGTAACAATGGTATTTGGGACCAAGACTAAATTTTTAAAGCTTCCAGTGACTGAGCTCCAGATCAGAACCAATGCTAACACCACCCTAACTCCTGTTACTAGTTTTAAATACCTGGGCATATGGTTTGACTCCTACTTAACATTCGGGATGCACATTGATACCCTGACATCCAAAACCTATGACAAACTAGGTGTACTTTATAGGAACAAATCCTCCCTAAGTCTGCTGGTCAGAAAGCATATCACACAGCAGATGGTAATGCCAATTATTGACTATGGAGACATAGTATACGGCTCGGCACCCCAAACCCACCTTAGCAAACTTGACACCCTCTACAATTTAATATGCCATTTTGTTCTCCAATGCAACTACAACACACATCACTGCGAAATGCTCAAATAACTAGATTGGTCATCACTTGAGTCTAGGCGCAAAGCTCATCTTTCCTGTGTTGCCTTCAAATACTTTCTGAGCAAGCTACCCATCTATCTGAACAAGCTCCTCACCCCTACCACATGCAGCACTTATCATCTGAGATCTGACTCCAAAAGACTGTTCATGGTCCCATGGCTCAACAAAGTATCCGTCCGCTCCTCCTTCTCTTACCGTGCACCCCAAAACTGGAACAACCTACCGGAGACGCTCATATCCATCACCAGTTTAAGTTCTTTCAAAACTAAGGCTGTCTCACATTTTAATCTGGTCTGTAACTTTTACATACGCCTATAATATATATTATCTCTAACTGTGCATGCAATGTTTTGTATATAATGTATACCCTGTTCACCTATGTAACTGTATTTGTAACCATTTATTATTTGTCATCTTAACTTTATGCCCAGGACATACTTGAAAACGAGAGCTAACTCTCAATGTACTGTATTACTTCCTAGTAAAACATTTTTATAAATAAATAGGTGTGCCGTACGCGAGAAGTACTATAGCTATGACTTTATTAGAAGAATTAATTTCACAATTACATTTTTGGAAAAGTAGGGTTTACTAAATGTGAGTAATCCTTTGGGGTCATGCATAGATTCTCTGCAGCCATGTGATTGTAGACATATAATAAAACAACCGCAGTTCATGATGAGATCTACACCCTTAAAAATGAAAACAACTGTAGCATAACAAAACATGGTATATATTCATTTATTTATGATCCTTCGTAGCTGTTTCTACCTAGAGAATGGAGATCGGAAAAACATTCGCTGTATAAATCAACAAAGGAATTCCTTTACTGTGTTGGGTATTGGGCAAATAGAATGGATACAGAAGGATACTGGGTTGTATAGGAAAATGTGTTAGCGAAAGAAAGAAGGTGCCCATGGCACATGCAGATAAGTGAGCTTTATCAAGTGCTATAGTGACAATTGGGAACTAGCACATGGAAACTCCTATTGTCTTGAATGGGAGTTTCCGTGATGTAGTGCTAAATTGGCACTACTGCATTATATTCAATAAGCCCCAAAGTGATTTCCCCTTGATCACAAAGAGAGTTGACACTGGTTTTTAAACTTACAGTAGTTTCACCACTGAGCTACTTCTTCAGCCTGATCAAATGTGTGAGCAACTTTAAAGTGTGCATCAAAAATCCTATGAAGAACATACCCAAAGAACTAAGCTTGCAAGCCCTGTAATGTGGCAGATCTAATCAAATCTGAGATAAGGGGGCTATTTAAAGTAGTCATTTCTAAATAGAGAGAGTAATTTCTGGTCGTAAATGTAGAAGACCACATCCTTATACTGTACGCATTTGTATTAAATAGGTGGAGGGACTTTCCACATGTACTGCTGCTGTAACACATACTGTATATAGCAATGTCATACAGAATCTGTGCTGTGTCAGATACCTAAGTGATTTCTATTTTCTGCGCTTGTGACAGTTTCCAAGTTGCAAGAACTTGTATCATTCCCATGTTTGCTCTTGTGTGCAAAGCCCATATCTTAAGAATGTCCACATCAGGGTAAAGCTTGTGACTCTCAAATGCTCAGAGACGAAACATCTGTGGCTCCACATCTGTATGTGACTTACTGTACTAATCCTTTTCAATTCTCCAGCATATTTAATTAAGTTAACAGTTCATTTGAAGTTCAGTGCTGTCCAAAAAAAACATTAAACTGAGCAGCATGGAAGCCTTTTCCCACTTTTCTGTTATTTCCTGAATGTTGCTAAATACGGGTTGTTTTTGTTTTCATAGGTAAAGAAGGTGCTTGGGGTTGGTAGCTAATACTTCTTTATCCAGGAAAAAGCAGCTTCTTTGCAGCAAACCGTCCTTATTCACAGTGTTCACAGGCTATTGGCAAACTTCTTCTCTCTCAATGCTGCTGTAATCACCACTCTGAATAAGGACGGTTTGCTTTACCCCTATATACTTACCTTTACTGCGGATGGCTGTTCACGGCAGTTTTATATGACTGCACTTTCTTGTGGCTTTGTTTAGCTTGCATTGGTGTGTCTTACAGGGGGGACAATTGTCAAGGGAAGTACCTTGCGGTTCCTTTGGGCCTAAGGGTACGTGCCAGAAGAAATGGTTCCTACCCTGAAACGTTGCCCCTCTTACCCTACCCCAGTGTCTTTATATGTGTAGCCAGGTCCCCCGTGGTATAGTTGCCCCCCCCCCCCCTTCTGCCAGCGCGAGCAGCATGTACCTGGGAGTTGCGGCCGGTTGCCGGGAACGCGAGCGGAGCGGTTGCTAGGCAAGCAGCGGCCCGGTTGCCGGGGACGCGATCGGGCCATTACTAAGGCCGCGGTCGCGTTACGAAGGTACCGGCGGCTCGGGAAGCAGGGCGCCGCCATGTTCAGCGCTGTTGCGCATGCGCAGGAGGCCAGCTAGCGCGAGAGGCCCCCAAACAGCTCGCGCATGCGCAAGGCGGGAAGGACAGCCCCCAGGGTGCACAGGGGCAGAGCCACATGACTCCAGGGAGCCAATAGGGCTGCAGATCTCCCCAGAGGGATTAGATACATTTCGCGGGGTTTTGCAGCCACGCAGGCAGTCAGGATCCGGACCAGCTAGGGGTAAGAGGTGGATGCAGGGGTCAGTGACCCTCTGCATTAGGCCAGCAGCCCCCAAGGTCCCAGTTAGGTCCTGAGCCACCTAGTAGCTTGTGGAGCTTAGGGACAGGCCCTAGATAGGGACACTGCCCCATTAATTGGTTACTTAGCTAGGGACACAGTGCTGAATCCGTGCGGCCCTGCGAGGTGGGTTCTGGGCTCAGAACCCCACCAACGACCCTGGGACTAAGGTGATATTATCCGCGCTGGAATTCACCCAACGCGGTGTGGAGGACAACGTCGGATCGGGCGGATCTCCAGTGATATCGCAGTACCCGTGGCTGGAGCCCGGGCAGGTAACCTGCAACTCACGTGCACCAACCAGGCCTATCACCAGACATAGTGGCTGTGCAGTCACACATACACATGCACAGTGGTATTTGACTTTGGGTGTGCGAGACATTTGGGTGGGGTTACTGGACACGGGGTGGGATCACTCTGTGGGAGGTTAGCGTCCGCCGTGACGTCTAGAGGTGGTTAGCGTCCGCCGAGACGCCTAGAGGTGTTAGCGCCCGCCGTGGCATAGAGTGGTTAGCGCCCGCCGTGGCGCAGAGTGGTTAGCGTCCGCCGTGGCGCATAGTGGTTAGCATCCTGTGAGACGCCATGTGTGGCTCCTCTAGAGAGGAGTCATGGGTATGTTGATGTGTTATGCTATGCAGTAAAGGCAGTTCTGTTTTATATTTGCTCGCTTTGTGTGGTTGTTTCCTGTGAGGGTCTCCTCCCACTCCGTTGGGATCCCTCCCAGGTGGAGGCGTTGCACCCAGAGATGTATAACATGCATGTAGAGAGAAGATGCTGTAAGTGATCACCCTAGTACAATTACCCCAGGTTCCCCGTGGCGGAAGCTCAGCCCTCCTGTGAGCCAACAGGTAATGCACCACACCTGAGTAACCTTGTATGTTCCTACACCTCCACAGTATTATCTGCGAGTTGCTGAGATAAGTCCTGGGGTGCCCTGTTCCATTTTTTTCTAAATTGTCCGATTCATATTTTCATCATGTCCGTGCCGTCACCGCAGGATGTCCATGCCTGGACCTTAGCGCATCAAGTATCCCCAAGACGCGCGATTGCAATGACAGGGGTAGCAATTGATACAGACTTATCTGCAGTGCGCACGCAAGTAAGAAGTTGCCCGGGGTTGGCCACCGCCCGGGTGATAGACTATAAACTGGATGTTGCCGGCCGGGGGATCACCTGGCTCCTGGTCACCATGAGTGACATATGCTTAGAAACGGCCCCCCATGTATTAAACCTACCCGAGCCCTCCGCAGAGGACTGCCGCATGATCTACTCTGACTCTCAATCTCCTGAAGAAGCGTCCTCTAGTACTGGATTACACCCGAGCCAACGAGTGACCAGTACGCCTCACCGGGTGGACCCCCCTAGGGTCTCTTTCACCCCAAGCGGATTAGGAGGTACCGCCAGCTGGGCAGGGAGCCCGCTCATCCCACCCAACCCTGATCAACGGCCTGGCAGAACCCCAACCATGCCTAGCGTAGGAACTGGGAGCAGTAGTCAGGCCCTTAGTGGGAATCTTGACGTGAACACGATAGCCTCCCAACTAGTAGAAGCTGTAACCATTTCGACCCAAGCACAGAACTACCGGAAACTCAAGGCCTTCTCTGGGATTCTGCCGACGCCCACGGGAGAAGAGGGGATCAAGGCATGGAGGGACCATACGCTTCAAATCATAGAGGAGTGGTCGTGTTCTGAAGCCAGCAAGAGACAAAGACTGGTTGAGTGCCTCCGAGGCCCCGCCGCTCGGTTAGTGCGGGCACACCGGAGCGTGGAAGGAGAAGTTACTGCCCAGGAACTAGTGAAAATGCTAATTAAATCCTTTGCCAGAAAAGACGACGAAGATGAGCTACTGGCTCAATTCAAAGCCCTCCGACAACGTGAAGGACAAGATTTATCTGCCTTCGTTTGTGACCTACAGCTGTCCCTGGGCACCCTCCTGGACAAGCATATCATTTCCGCGGCCGAAGCGGACCGCTACCGGTTCAAACAGCTACTCAAGGGGTCGTTGCCTGACCACAACATAGCTATAATGATGCGGGCCGCCCCGGTCGCGGCAGTATCCCCTAAATACGGGGAACTAATGGATTACATAAGAGGCCATGAAGTGCAGCGCCATTTCCATGAATCAAAGAAACCCAAAACTATCCCCAAGAATGACCCTGTGGCCCCCTCGGCCCCAAAGAGTAAGAAACCTTCCACACCAGAGGAGGAAGCGACCCCCAAGTCGTCTGTGCGGGAAAGTCGTAGTTCTGAGCGGTCCTCATCCACCTATAAGTGTCGTCCGGACCGCCGTGAGGTATCTTGCTACAACTGCGGGAAGAAGGGCCACATCTCGTACTATTGTCCGGAGAAGGAGGACCAACCGGAAGAAAAACCTCCCGACAGAAGAAGCACAGCCCGATCGATGGTATGCCGAGCACAGACCGTCGAGCCTGATGTGAACACCCCTCAGGGAACCACGGATTCCCCTGCTGACGCTGGCCCCAGTGATGACGCCTCACCCGGTGAAGCTTGCAGTCAAGTGGGCCCTGCGGCCATCGTGCCCGTGGTAATAGAAGGGATATACGCCTCGGCTCTATTGGACACCGGGTCACAAGTGACCATAATATATCGCAAGTTCTATGACCAGCACCTTCAACACTGCCCTCTGAGGCCGGCCGAACATATGAAGGTTAGGTGATTGAGTAATGAAGACTACCCCATCGATGGGATTGCAAGGGTCCAGCTGGACATACTCCAACTGAACACCGGCAAGAAGCACCCTATGCAGGTAGCGGCCATGGTATGCCCGGAGCCCCACGACCATTGCAAGTACCCCATCATCTTGGGAACCAACGCGGACATAGTGCAAGCTATAATCCGAGCTTACTTGAAAGAGACCAACGAGCTGCCGCTGGCCGATTCGCTCCTAGACCCCGTCTTACGAGAGGAGTGCCACCGGGTATATGCCTTGGAGCGTCATGGGGACCTCTACAATCGTCAACGTGGACTGACGACCATTTCACGAGGGGGAGTGAAACGCCTGGCCGTCTGGTGCTGTTATCCGGATCGGGAGGATACCGATCATCTGTTCTCTCTGGAAAGTGACCCTGAGGAAGAGATCCAGAGAGGATATAGGGAAATACCTGAAGTAAGAGAGTGGACGACCCGAATTCCTCTCCGAACCCATGTGTATATTCAAAACATCTCTCCATTTCCAATGGACATCGATGTAGGACAAAGTCTGGGCAGTATATATCCCGTCAGCCCAGTAGAAACAGCGCCCCAGGTGAACGCCGCTGCAGTAGGTGAGCAGTTAGTCGACCTGGACTTCAACTTCGGGGACTCGACTCTGCCAACTGAGTGGAAGGGTCGACTGACGGCCAAGCTGAGGGAAAGAAGAACAGTATTTTCTACCAGTGAGATGGATGTGGGCCGCAGCCGCAGCGCCCAACACACTATTAGGCTGAGTGACGCCACTCCGTTCCGTGAACGTTCTCGTCGTATCGCCCCCAGGGATGTGGACGACGTAAGGGATGTCCTGGAGGAGATGAAGACCGCTGGAATACTGACGGAGTCGCGGAGTCCTTATGCATCACCCATAGTGGTAGTAAGGAAGAAGAATGGATCTGTAAGATTGTTCGTCGATTATCGAACGCTGAATAATCGTACGGTACCTGACCAATACAATCTCCCTCGTATTGAAGAGATCCTGAATGCTCTGAACGGGAGCCAATGGTTTAGTGTGCTCGATTTGCGATCTGGGTACTACCAGGTACCCATGAGTGAAGAGGATCAGGAAAAGACTGCCTTCGTCTGTCCCCTGGGCTTCTACCAGTTTACGCGTATGCCCCAAGGTATATGTGGAGCCCCTGCTACCTTCCAGCGGCTGATGGAAAAGACAATAGGGGACATGAACCCTCGGGAGTGTCTGGTTTACCTGGACAACATCATTGTCTTCGGGAAGACCTTAGAAGAACACGAGGAGAGGCTGCTGAAGGTGATAGATCGTCTTGGCCAAGAAGGATTGAAGCTATCACTCGACAAGTGTAGGTTTTGTCACACCTCGGTGACCTACGTGGGACACATCGTGTCTGCCCAGGGGATTGCTACTGATCCAGCCAAGGTAGAAGCTGTGGTGAACTGGCCGCGTCCCGATAATGTCACGGAACTGCGGTCCTTCCTCGGTTTCTGTGGGTATTACCGTCGGTTCGTGGAAGGGTACTCTAGTCGAGCTAAACCCCTGAACAATTTGCTGAAGATATACCCTGAAGATACTGGGAGAAAGGCCACGTCGGCCCGTCAACCGTTTGGCGATAAGTGGACGCCTGAGTGTGAATGAGCCTTCCTGAACTTGAAGAAAAGTCTGACTGAAGCACCAGTGCTTGCATATGCTGACCCAGAACAACCATATGTCCTGCATGTGGATGCCAGTCTCAATGGACTGGGTGCTGTCCTGCATCAGAAGCACCCCGAAGGTCTTCGGCCTGTAGCCTACGTCAGCCGCAGTCTGACACCCAGTGAGCAGAAATATCCGGTACACAAGTTAGAGTTCCTGGCTCTTAAATGGGCGATCACGGAGAAACTTCATGATTACCTCTATGGTGTTACATTTGAGGTAAGGACCGATAACAATCCCCTCATGTACATCAATACTTCCGCCAAATTGGATGCAGCCGGACATCGATGGCTGGCGACACTATGTAACTATCGATTCTCCATGAAGTACAAGCCAGGGCCTCTGAACATTGGGGCCGATGCTCTATCCCGACGACCAGGATTGAGTGCTACCCCTGATGATGATGAATGGGAAGAGATCCCTGGACCTGGGATGCGAGCAATGTGTAGTATAGCGGCCGTCATCAATGATCAGGTCGCATTCTCTGAACTAAGAGTTGCCGATTCGTTAGGGTGCCAGTCGCAGGCGATCCCTGCTGCCTACTGCGACCCCGCAGGGATGAACATAACCCAGGACAAAGTCATAAGATGGAAAGACTTAGTGGACTATCAATTAAGAGATCCAGTAATCAGCATCATCCGACAAGCCGTTCAGCGAAAGAACCCCGCTCTATTGAAGAGTGCTCCCCGAGATCTGGTCGCGTTACTCATGCGTGAGGTGGACAAGTTCGAGATAGATAATTGTTTGCTCTATAGGGTAGTCCAATATCATAACCACCCTGATAGGCGACAACTAGTTCTACCCCAAAACTTGAGATATATGGTGTTGAAGTCTCTACACGACGAACACGGGCATCTCGGTGTAGAGAAGACTTTTGGACTAGTCCGAGACCGGTTTTTCTTGCCCAAGATGCGGGAAGCGGTGGAACAACACTGCCGCCGTTGTTCCCGGTGCGTTCAACGCAAGACGTTGCCTACCCGAGCAGCTCCCATGGCCCATCTTAAGAGTTCTGGTCCAATGGACCTGGTGTGTATGGACTTCCTGTGTATCGAACCTGATTGTCGAGGAATCGGTAATGTGCTGGTCATCACGGACCATTACACCCGCTATGCACAGGCCTTCCCCACAAAAGACCAGAAGGCTATCACGGTCGCGAAAGTTCTATGGGAAAAGTTCTTCGTTCATTACGGTCTTCCAAACCGACTTCACTCCGACCAAGGGCGAGATTTTGAGAGTACTCTGATCCGAGAATTACTTAAAATGCTGAACATCGCCAAATCCCGGACGACTCCGTACCACCCCAAAGGAGATGCTTTGCCTGAACGATTCAACAGGACCCTGTTGGACATGCTTGGAACTCTGAAGGGAATGCAGAAAGCAGAATGAGTCGTCACGTAGAAACGTTGGTACACGCGTACAACTGTACTCGCCATGAGTCCACTGGGTTCTCCCCGTACTTCCTCATGTTTGGGCGGGAGGCAAGACTCCCAGTAGATGTGCGTCTTCGAGTATCAACGGATGGGATACCCAATACCACTCATTTCATGTACGTGCAAAGGCTAAAGGACAGTCTGCAACAAGCTTACCAACAGGCTGAGAAGTCTACAGCCAAACTGAATGCTGGTAACAAGAGACGATATGACAATAAAGTCAAGTATCGAGAGTTACGTCCTGGGGATGCTGTGTTACTTCGTAATTTGGGAATCCCCGGAAAACATAAACTGGCGGACCGGTGGAGAGACGGCGTATATGAGGTGGAGTCACAGATGCCCGGCCTCCCGGTTTATCGCATCACTGATGGCAGGGAAAAGGTTTGGCATCGTAACCACCTTCTTCCCATCCCCCAAGTGGGAGACGAAGAAGAGGAACTACAGGCCACACCGCTCAACGGTGAGTTCGATCTATCAGAGGTGGGTCAAGAGACTGCAAATAACGAGACCCACTCTGAAGCTTATGAAGACCCTATGGAGGGACCCTCTCAAAGGGACCATTCCCCAGAAGGGGCATCTCCCGAAGGAGCTACGGGTAAAGGGCCTCGTAGGCCAATGCCTACTAAGGTGGCACCAACAGGCCAGCCTTTGGATCCACAGAGCCCAAGCTTTGTGCCTAACAGAGACTGTACAGAGACAATTCTCCCCTCAAGGGAAGAGGCCGAGCCTCAGGACTATGGGCCTCATGCAGTAAGCGTTGATAAGGGAAATATGGCCATGTTATAGCCAAAATTGGGTTTGAGATTCAGTAAGCGCCGATAAGTGCTTCATATCGCCAGGTTTCGGAGCCGATAATTTGGTTATGGCCAGTCGCCTGCCGATAAGCCTGTTTTCGACACTGATCGCCACTTTTTTAAATCGGCTGGATTCAACAAAAAAAAACAGCTTATCGGGGCTGATCGGCACTACGAAATTGAGATGTTATGGCCGATTTCTCCCGCCAACTAAAGTTGGCAGTTTGGACGGGAGAACGATCGCTAAGGCTGCCGGAACGGCACTTAGAAAAAAAACATCTTCTGTACATCAATGGAAGTCAATGGAGCGGGGACGTATAACAGTATAGTACTGTTTACGTTTCATTGCTCACAATACAAGGGGGATTTGCATTACAGTGTGGGGGCATTCCCTGCATTGTGTCACAGCTGATGTGTCTTATTTGCATAACATTCGACTTTTACATGTTTGCAGCATTTGCGGGTCACATTACTCATCATGTGATGATGTGGCAAGGGAAAATACTATACTACACTCTTAAAGGAGAACCTCACATCATATCACACATTTTACTCAACTCAGCGACAATTATTTACATGATGTCACACATGTCACACATGTCACTCATACACAGTATATTCATCTTCCTTTACATTACACAATGCTTGTAATGTGACACGCATCTTTAAACGTTCATGTACATCTGTCTTCTCATGTTTACATATACTTTTGGGTCCTCCCTATTTTCATGACGTCACTTATTGGACGCTCAATCACATTGCATGTTTACATTGTAACCGTTGCATTACAAGCACTTCAACCTAACTTATACACACATGTACAGTAATTCAGCATTGGGACACCTTGTAAACTCATTCTATACCAACTATCCTCCTTACACAAATGCATGCATATGCACACGACTATTCATTGTTGCCAACATGTCACAATAACATGGATAATTACACATGTTACACAAAACTTTTCCCACGTCAATCTCAGCCTTTTTGTCTCATTACATGACTGACTCTTGCGTTCACAAGTGTTACATGCATTGCACATGCAACTATTTATTTGCAAGCAATCTTTGTACAAAGCTTCACGTCACATCATTGCCAAATATCATCATTCCCTGCAGAATACACACAACAAATACTTAGAACAACAAGTGCACACAGCTTGCCACAGAAGTACTTTATTATGTTAATGTAACACCTTGCATTTTACTATGTCACCTGACATCATCACATACCTATTTAAAGGACGCACATTACCTGCTCATTCACAGCTACTCATTTCAAAATGTTGCGAATGTTTAGGAGACGGAGGAACATTCTTTTCTATGACATGCTTGATGATGAAGACAATCATATAGGGCAAGGGAGGGACACACCGAGGGACAGTGACAGTGACGCGGATACGACAGGGACAGGGAGAGGGACAGGCCGAGGGACAGGTAGAGGGACAGGAGATCAGAGGAGAAGACAGAGGAGACAACTTGTGCCTCGTCCGCGTCTGTACAGGGAGAGAACCCTGTTAGATGGGATGAGTGAGGAGGAGATTGTAAGTCGCTATCGTTTGAGTTCAGCAGCAATCTTAGCTCTTTATCAGGAGATAAGGGGGGATTTAGATTTTTTCACAGCCAGAGGTCGTGCAGTCCCTGGGCTTGTTAAAATGCTGTGCTCATTACATTATCTTGCTTCCGCGTCATACCAGACAACTGTGGGCATAGTGGGCGGGGTCTCGCAATCTACATTCTCGCGGGCCTTGACCCAGTTTCTCTATGCACTCAATAGACGCGCTAGGAATTATATTCATTTTCCTACAGAGGCGACAGAGTGGCTGGAAGTCAGGACTGGCTTTTATAATATAGCAGGGATACCATGTGTGCTGGGTGCAATCGATTGCACACATGTTGCTTTGATTGCACCTAGTCAGAGTGAGCATGTGTACCGCAATCGGAAGCACTACCATTCACTCAATGTACAGGTGGTATGTGATGCCACGATGAGGATAATGCATGTGGTACCCAAGTTCCCTGGTTCCAGTCACGATTCCTCTATCCTGAGGAACTCTTCAGTCTTCCATGCGTTCGAAGAGGGACATTTTGAACCTGGTTGGCTGCTGGGTGAGTACATATTTACATGTTCTAACACAAAACACATGTTGATTTAGGAATGTTGGCATTGTACAATTTGATCACTAATGTCAGCTTATGTGTGCTCCATTCATTATAGGTGACTCAGGATACGGAATTAGGCCGTGGCTCTTGACTCCGGTGCTAAACCCTCAAACTGAAGCAGAGGACAGGTACAATGCAGCCCATATATCTACAAGATCTGTTATAGAGAGGACATTTGGCCTACTCAAGACCAGGTTTAGGTGTCTGGACAGAACTGGTGGGGCTCTTCTATACAAGCCTCAAAAAGTGTCTGATATTATCCTTGCCTGTTGCATTTTGCACAATGTTGCACTCAGGCACAATGTACAGTCAGACCTAGCTGAGGCTTTGGTAGACGAGCATCCCACCCATGTAGCTGCTGAAAATGAACAAACAGCCAGTGGTGGCCAGACACGACAGAATCTCATCAATTCATTTTTTTCTTGTAAGTACAAACTCATATGTTCCTAGTACTACTTTTATAGTTTAATTATGTTATATTAACAATAATGTTTCTTTATATAACCTTCTGTTAGGACACAGATGAATATGGGTTGCACACCTTTCTTTTCTCTGCTGTGTGCACAAAGGGATGTGGCACCGGTATGTTATTGTTGCACAGGTTATATAATCCCTCTTCAATTGTACTTTAGTTGTGTGTATGTGAATACAACTTGGGTAACAAAGCAATAATATTTTAGCATTGTGTTATTCCTTATGCTAAGACAAAACACATATTATGCCCATAATCATTCATGCTTCTAGTATGCTTACATACAATGTTATTGGTGCAGTGTAACATGTACATCCATATGATGTGTACACCAGGCTGATTTACATTTTGAATGTCATGAAATATACATGGTGTTGTACATTTAACACCAAATACACACTTTGCTGTGTTGTTTACGGTACTGAAGATGGCATGTCAATGTTTGCAATTTATATATTGTTCCTTTGCATTATAGGTATATCTCCAGTATGACTGATCATGGTATGTATATTTGCTGACATCTCTCATAAGATGTGGCTACCTCAATCTTCCTATAATTATTGGAACTAAAAACCCAACATATTGGTTTAAACACAAATGTTACATATATGTACTTTCTGTATCATGTATATGCATTTAGCTACTCTTGAGCTTTCATGTGCATTGTATTACAAAATGATTACTCACATTTCATCACATTTTATGTATGTTTCCTTATAATTTCCATTAATGTAATATAGAGGTGGTTGGAGAAAAGGGGATAACTGTACTTATTTGTTTACTTACGGGAGCACATTCATCACTAGCATAGACACACTTTTTAAGACAACTGTTTGTGTCTCTATCAATTGGTGTAGGATCCATGTATAACACCGACAAATGATAACACCAGCTTTATTATGGTAGCTTATATCATCATATTGACTATACTATGTATTTCTAAACGATTAATAAACACAGTAAACTATAGTTAGTTAGGTTAATGAAATATACACAGAAACGTACTTCATAACATGATGGTGATGTCATATTCAGAACATCATGCATTGGAGGGGACCATAACATCTGGCCAGTAACATTATTTGCTACAGTCCCAAACCATTTTATCTACATACCCATGTAACAAGAGATTTTAAAAATAAATGGCTACTTGGTTGTAAGTGTCCTTTACATTGGGAGAAGGAGTGGCTCACTGAGTAAAGACACACACTGGCACTGATAGTTTGAAGCAGGGGAGTCTGGTTCAATTCCCGGTGTGGGCTCCTTGTGACCTTGGCCAAGTCACTTTATCTCCCTGTGCCTCATGCGGCAAAAAAACATTTGTACGTTCCACGGGCCAGGGACCTCAGGCTGAAACATGTGTCTGTAAATCGCTGCGTACAACTAGCAGCCCTATACATGAACATGCTCATATTATTATTATTATTGTTACATAGTTTCGACAGTCATACGTTCCATTACATATTAGAATACACAAATGTGTTAGCAGAGTGGGAATGGTTGTTATATATAAAACACACCATGTCATAAAATGTTAGTAGTCATTAAAGAACACTCAATAAAAATTCATGAGGCACTCTTTTGCAACATCATTATGTTAATTAAGTGCTTATGCAATATAGGCATAAGGGTATCACATTTTTAATTGTTTGTTAATAAGCGCTGCAAGCAATATAAAATTAGTTCCATATGTAGTATAGTAGTCGGTGGCTCCTCCTCACAATCATCTCATATAAAGGTAGACTCTTCTGAAATCATACATTGATCCGATTGTATCTTCCCCGACATCTCTGAAATACAGCAAACACATGATGGTCAAAGATGGCACCTTACTAGATATGCATCCGTGACAACGCGTTACGCAGCTCTATATGATTGTGTAGATACACACGTCACTCACTTATATGTTAGAAGTAAAACTGTTCATCAGTATGTAATGTTTCTTTAAATTTGTAGCAGGCATAACTATGTATAAGAAGTGAACGTTGCCTGTATACTGAAAGATGTGCGCGCACATCTTTGTGTGCGCACGCACTTCACGCTTGGCTCCACTAACTGTTAGCGCATGCGCAAAACAAAGCGTACGTTGTGCGTTCAATACATGTTGAAAATACCAGTAAACATAACATCTTTATTTCAAATACAATGAAGACGAAACTACATTCGTTCTAAACGAGTACATCTGTATTCTTTTTAAACAGACGTGTTTGAACAGAAAGCACGGCCGATAACACAATGCGCAAATGCAATACGTGTGACGTCATGTTAAGCCAGCGTGAAACGCACGCTAACACTCCTCCCACTCAATTAACATTCGGCTAACGCCCAGGGTACGCCTACAAACACTGAGCCGCACGCATCACACACTGCAGTTACCGTTACTATAACAAAACATGACAGCCAATAGGCTTTGAGGCGCGCACGTCGCTTGGGGGCGGGACTTACATCACTAATCCTTTTTAAGGACGCCTTGGCCCATGACAAGGGTCCCACGTCATACGTGGTGGACCCGGTTTTCAATGTTGTAGATGTTGCATGATAACAAAACAGGTATGTGTTAGAGTAATGGTAAAATGTTGCTAATATGTTTAAAGGGATAGGAAAGTACGTATATTTATTCCGTCAGCAATGTGTACTACTCTTTCAGGTCCTACTATATTGTATTAGGAAACAATTTGTTTGTGATCGCTACATGTTATGCAGTCTGCAATGTTACGCTGTATCCACGCATTGAAAGTGAAAATGGTGGTTACAAAAAAAAAAAAAATTTAAACGCAGAGTCAACGCATAACGATTGTTATATTTACCATTCTTCTAGAATTAACTCTTCGCCTGGCTGCAACTGGTCGCTCCAGAAATGCAAGCCATTTTCATCCACGCTTAACCCAACCGCTGAATCCAGTATGGCACATATCTCCTCCAGGATGCGCTCATAGGAATCGCCACTGCTTTCTTCAAATAATTGGTCGGGAGGTAGGTTCATTTCTTCCGGTTCCCATTCCAATGCAATTTCAGCTGAAAGGCTTGGTACATAATCATAGTACTTTTGTTCTTGTACAATGTGGGTTTCAGGAATGGAGGCTGCAGATATTGCAGCACGTATCGATTCAAACGGATCAGTAGTAGCGGATACATTGCTATTGCCATTAGGAATAAATATGCCTTTCACGACAATATAAGTGCCGTCTTTCAGGAGAAATTGTTTTTCCGGGGCAATCTTCCAGAAACCATAGGTGTGTTGTAGCTTATCCTGGTCACGTTCAAAAAAGTCATTACTTGATAAAGTGAATCTTATTGAGGAATTAAAATTCCGTGCATGCTTACGGTCTTGGTAATAAGGATATTTTGCTCGAATGAAATCATCGATTTGGCGTGTGCTTGCTTTCTGTCCGCGACTGTTCAAGATGGCTTCACAGATCATGTACTTATACCCTAAAAGGGGATTAATATTGTTAACGAATTCATCAGCCATGTCTGAGTAGCACAAAAGCTGTGTGCAGGTCTGTGTTATTTGCTCATCAAAATGAATGTGCTGAATGGCTAACAAACTCCTGTTTTTCCTTGTCAAGGTCAACAAAAGTAACTACTTTGACTCCTTATTTCAAACGCCAATTGGATTTGTTTGTCTAATTGGGTTAACAGTTGTGGTTCGTGATATGGGACTGTGGGAGAAACATTTCTCCTTCTTTTATCTCGTTTGTGAAAAACATCCCTAGACTGTGAATGCGTTCACATAGTGTTTTTTTGAAAACTAACAAAGACCAGTGTGTGAAAATATTTCTTAGCCAGGCATATCAGTAAAAACACACCTGCAAAAAGAAATGTTTTTTCCCCGCTTACATTTCTGTGTGTATGTGAAAGTCTGGTTAACTCCCTGTCTGCATGAGTTTAAATACGTGTGTATATATATATATATATATATATATATATATATATATATATATAAATATATCTCTTATAAAAATATATATATATTTATATATAATATTTTATTTTTTTTTATATTGCAGGAGTACACACAACATTGATGGCATTAAGTATACCTTGTATGAAACCTATTTAAATGGTGAGAAACATGATTGAATGAAGTAATAAACATTTGTTTAAGCACAATACTGTTAGAGTCTCATACTTAGGATATTTCTCAAACATTAGGCCTGTATTATTAAAATAGTGTGCTTTCACAAGGAAGCATGAAGTGTATTAGTTTGTGTATACCAGTTTATATAGTACTATATATATATATATATATATATATATATATATATATATATATATATATATATATATATATATATATATATATATATACACACATATATACATATATATATACACATATATACATATATATATACACATATATACATATATATATACACATATATACATATATATATACACATATATACATATATATATACACATATATACATATATATATACACATATATACATATATATATACACATATATACATATATACATATATATATACACATATATACATATATATATACACATATACATATATATATATACACACTCACACACTCACACTCACACTCACTCAGTGTGTGTGTGTGTGTGTGTGTGTGTGTGTGTATATATATTATTATACATTCTGAGATGTTATAGAAACGAACACACAACTGATTAAAGGACAAAATTACAATGGCCAAGCAAGGCAAAGGTAAGTAATAATTTACACATACTGCACCGACACACTTTATTCGAGCAAATACCCAGTATGTACCTGGCAGATACCTGGAATGCGCCGCTCCTCACCTCTGACAAGCCCCGTTGCGTTTGCCTTCCCAGCCTGGGTTCATGCCTGGCTGACGGGCGGCTGATCTGTTAAATGATAATGATTAGGATTTAATAGGCTGCAATGCTTCGCGTGTCTACCAGATGGCATAAATTCATGAATTGTAATGCAGTATATATATATACTGTGCAGTATTGCAGCCAGTGGGAATAAAATGCTTCAATCCCTGCCTGGAAAATAACCCAATGCACTCGGGCAGAAAACAGTCACAAACCTCAATACACCCGGGTATACCCGAATTCGTGGGACTAGCCGAGCTCGAATAAAGTGTGTCGCCAGTGTAATCCTGCTGTACACGTACAAGAAAGATGTTTGCACTTACTTAGGTGTTTTAATAATTGCATGTGACTAATATGCATATGCAATTCTTACATCAATTAACACACCCAAATGCAATGTTTTGCTGCAAAGTCAATGGCAGCTTCTCTAAACTTAGCAACTGGCTCCTGGTGGACCATTACTGAACAGACGATTACAACATAAATATTTATAACACAATTAATTATGAGTGTTAACATTTCCAAAACTTCACGTGTACAAGAACATAGTTGAAAGTTTGGAAACAACACAGTCTTCAGCATACATACAATAGTAATTAGATAATCTGAAGTCAACAAAACAAGGCCAAAGACATATTTTCTGAATTATAACATTTATTTTTTTTGTTCCTTTTGCGAGCGAGTAACAGGCCTGCTTGTTGTCTCTTGAATTTTCCTTTTTCTTTTGCCACCAACTTTAGGCACAACAGAGCCACTTTGAGTGGCCTCTGGCACTTCACGGGCAGGGCTTGTGGCCAGTGACTGTTCACCTACGGGGCTTGTGGCCAGTGACTCACCTACAGGGCTTGTGGCCAGTGACTCACCTACAGGGCTTTTGGGCAGTGATTCACCTACAGGGCTTTTGGGCAGCGATTCACCTACAGGGCTTTTGGGCAGCGATTCACCTACAGGGCTTTTGGGCAGCGACTCACCTACAGGGCTTTTGGGCAGCGATTCACCTACAGGGCTTTTGGGCAGCGACTCACCTACAGGGCTTTTGGGTAGTGACTGTTCACGGACAGGGCTTGTGCCCAGTGACACATGTGAGCAAGTTGGTAGACACTGCACAAGTGATGGTTGGTCTGTTTCATGTGTGTCTTGTTTTGTTTTTGTCGCCTCCTTTGTAGGTGTCTGCTGCTGAATTTGTACAGATGGCAGCGGTAGGATGTCATCAGGAACCTGCACAGCAATGTCTGCTACTTGACCGGTAACATTTGGGCCTGGTGAATGAATATCAGATGAATGTGGTGAAAACTGACCTGCATGAACAGATCCTGGCTGGGAGGTGTTGAATTGTGGTACATTAGTCATTCTCCAGTAATTAGCTTGTGTTTGCTGAACAACTAATGCTTCGAATGAGGTGTTGATTTTTTGCAACTGTTTAGGCACTTCAATGAAGACTCTGTGGAGATGTGCCAATTGTGATACTGTTTCTTCCTGCAGTCCAATCATCCTTTCCAGCACTGTCATCATGTCTGAATGGCGACGATTTTCTGCGTCCACTATTTTTCCCTCTGAAGCTACAATTGCATCGTATGTGGAAGTTGATGGACGATTTGGCGGTACAACAGTTTCTATTGGCACCTCTTCATGGTCACATGATTGTATTTCAGTCTCTTCTGTGGCGTCATCCTCATCATACTCATCATCCTCATCACCATGATGTTCTAAAAAGAAATGTACACATTATTAAATGGCATGTTAATGTATGCTGTGTTACTATGTAATTGTACTGTGTCCTAAGTAACACCTAACATGTTAGCATACGTTTTATAACCTCATTAAAAACTACCTTGACTTACGAATAATGTTTGGACTCAGTATGAAATATGAATGAATGAAAAGTTGCTCTAAACTCAGAAGTCCTACATGATAATTAACATCACTAACACAATACATGTTGCCTTACACTTAATTTTCACTGACACTAAGTAATCCTATTTAAAGAAGATGTGCAAAACAAATAATGCACATGACAACATAACATATAGAAGAGCACATATTATATGGCCAGCAAATGATACACTCACCTTCTAGTAGTGTTGAGCTGGCTGACCCAGGTGAAGACACTTGTTCCATCTCAGGTGACACATGTCCTCCAGGGGCAACTATATATAACAATAACATAAGTTTTACATTTACATGTGTAAATATTGAACAAACACTTATTGTATGTTCTGTATTTATGATTAACTAACAACATCAGTTCCTTAACCGAAAATGTGTGTGAAAGTGAACATAAATAGTTGTAATAACACTGTACATGCCTGTGTACTTAGAATTTTTGAGTTCCCTAACATACAACATACTATGTTTCTGCAGTAATGCGTGAGGATAAATAGATTAAATGAGTACATAAAAATCATATGTTGTGTAGTGATATCAGTATCATAATGTACATAACTATCATGAGATGACCATTCACAATGGTTATCATGAAGGTGGTCATATTGCAAAAAGTGTTGTTTTTGGTAGAGGATATGTGTGGTACATTAATCGAAGATGTGGCACACCTGAATGTGGCTGTGACTCAACAAGACAACACATGCAGTGTGTGATAATGTGTCTTTCATAGTAGTTCAACTATAGATATGAGTGAACTAATGTGTGACGTACGCTTTGATAAGTAATGAGTTGTTGGGGCATTTAGTAGCTAGAGTTAAGCTTTCGAATGAGTGTGATTAACTTCAGTTGTGCTATTCAGGTTGTAAGAAAGGTATTCCCTTCCCCAAAAAGCCTAATCAGCCACACCTTTCAATGACTTGAAACAGGTGCAAATGGTGTGAACTAAGTTGACCGTGAAATGAGGCTGTAATTAGTGTGTGTGCTGAACCCCACCCCCTCTGTTGAAGTGTATGCTGTGATGAGATATTAATTGCAGCTGCTTTAACACAATTGTAGATGAGCTAAGTAGTCATCTGCAGTGTTTAAGTTATGAAAACAATGACATAACATATGATACGTGTGCCTCATTATGCTGTCTGTATATGACATAAAGCAAAAATGGACCTTTTCATAAGCAACTATAGATGTGTTAGTGCCAGTGATGTTTGTAGGCCGTTACATGCAATTTCTTTGATGCATGCTTAAAATAGGCAGTAATGTCATGTTTGTCAGAGTAAAATCAATAAAATACACAATAATATGATACATATTTCTGTTCTGTACCTGTAGCTACTAATAATTTCTCATGAACATGTGTTACACATGTGTACTACCCTGTTGTTCCCCATCTTCGCCCACCATCAATTGCTTCCACTGCAGCTATGCATTTTGGGAATTCACATGTAAATGAGCACGCAATGGCACGTGCTATATTAGTTACTGCTTTTAGTAGGACTACTACATATATGTCTATTTTGAGATATATATATACAGAATCAGACATATACATATATAGATGCAGGTATGCTTATATTGTGAAGACAGTATAAAAAGCAGTGTAAATATGCAAAATAACTGTAAGCAACGACACGCCTAGTACAGTAATATTTATCACCTGCTGGAAATTGTGACGGATAAATTCCAATGTCACGGTCACCAGCCAAGCCTTCCACGACGACGGTAAGTAATTTTGGCCGAAGCAGCTCCTCCAATGGAGTCAATATGAGACGTTGTGGTGTGGGCCCACCTCCAGTGCCAGTAGCATGCACGCGTTGGTCTTGTATTTTCTTTTTCAATTTGGACCTAATATCATCAAATCTTTTCCGACAATGATACTTGTCCCTGACACTATTCCCACAGGCATTGACACCAATGACTATTGTGTCCCACATTTCTTTTTTGCTTGCTGCACTTGTCCGCCCTTGAAAAACATATAAAAGATATGAGGTAAATTAATAATAATATAAGCACCAGTTTCCTACACTGCTAGCTGTTCCAAGAGATAGCAAACATGCTGTTTTATGTGTAATATGTGCAGCACATGAGCATTCACTACTAAACCTATACATGTAAGCAAGGTTGCATTCATATTGTATGCAGTTCTGGCAAATTGACCGCCTGTGTTTATTTGTCCTTGTAAGGCATGATAAAAAGCTGTGTTTCCACACTAATGAACATAGAAAGATATTGTGTACCCATATTTGCATATGAACAAAACTCAGATGACCTAGGATCACATGTATTTGAATAATAAATGTAAAGTTACACTTACCTACTAAATGTCCATAGAGACTGTCATAGTGCTCCAGAATGCCAGTGACAAGAGCCCTATTTTCCTGGTCATTGAAGCGAGGATTACGTGGCTTCTCCACACGTTTTTTCCGAGCAGGTTTAGGGTCAGAGCTTGGCTGGTGCTGACTGGACTCTCCTTCTTCCAATGGAAGAGCCTCCAAAAGCTGGCCACCAGCAAGCACGCCACCACCAGACACCCCATCAGCAACTGCGCCACCAGCAGCACTCCCAGCACCAGCACTCCCACTCCTAGCACCAGCACTCACACTCCTAGCACCAGCACTCACACTCCTAGCACCAGCACTCACACTCCTAGCACCAGCACTCCCAGCACCAGCACTCCCACTCACAGCAACAGCACTCCCACTCCCAGCACCAGCACTCCCACTCACAGCAACAGCACTCCCACTCCCAACAACAGCACTCCCACTCCCAGCAACAGCACTCCCACTCCCAGCAACAGCACTCCCACTCCCAGCAACACCACTCGGTGCACCAGCAACATCACTCCCCTGAACAGTACGTTCACTCCGACGCGTACTCCCACGAGTAGCACTCCCACTCCCACCAGCATCACTCTTCCCACGCTTTGCGGGCATACTTCCAGCACTCACAAAAAACAGACAAGAAATGTACAGGCAATCACACGACCCACTTCCACATATAAAACAAGACAAAGATGTAAACAAAACAACAAAGGACAAAGCTCACCCAATACACAACAAGTCTCTCAGTCAATATGCAAATCTTCAATCGTCCAGCTCTGTGCGTCTCTCTCTCTCACTCCCAACAACACAGAGAATGATTAGCAGTACACGTTGCCTTTAAATATGGCGCGCAATCAAAAACATGCTTGTTTCGCCTGATTCAGCAAGATTTGTGATTGTGCAACCTAACAGCACCCCGCCACGCACGCCGATACACCTGTGTGTGATCGGCTCATCATCGTGAGAGTGGGCGGATTTGTTTTCTGGTTGATTTTGAATGTATTCGGCACTTACTGCATACGGAGAGGGAAAAACGCCAATAACATGACTAATCGATAAGCTTGCCGATTTCACATAATCGTCGCTTACTGCATGAGGCCCTATGTGTACTACTCCCCTGAGGGAGTCGCAGAAGAGCAACTCCGTCGGAGCCAACGAATCCGGTACCCTCCAACTCGGGTAACCTACGATCAAATGGGGGCACCCCATTTGAGGCTCAGCAGTGTTCTTGGAGTAAGATACAGTCTGTGATTGTGATGCTCACCGAGTTATGCAACCTCGTTTAGAGTTATACCTGTGCTAAGTTATATATTTTGATGCATTTTTATTATATAATTTCTGTACGGTTTGAGTTAATTATCCCAAGCGAGGTCGTTGGGGTTTTTCACCAGGGGGAGGATGTAGCCAGGTCCCCCGTGGTATAGTTGCCCCCCCCCTTCTGCCAGCGCGAGCAGCATTTACCTGGGAGTTGCGGCCGGTTGCCGGGGACGCGAGCGGAGCGGTTGCTAGGCAAGCAGCGGGCCGGTTGCCGGGGACGCGATCGGGCCGTTACTAAGGCCGCGGTCGCGTTGCGAGGGTACCGGCGGCTCGGGAAGCAGGGCGCCGCCATGTTCAGCGCTGTTGCGCATGCGCAGGAGGCCAGCTAGCGCGAGAGGCCCCCAAACAGCTCGCGCATGCGCAAGGCGGGAAGGACAGCCCCCAGGGTGCACAGGGGCAGAGCCACATGACTCCAGGGAGCCAATAGGGCTGCAGATCTCCCCAGAGGGATATAGATACATTTCGCGGGGTTTTGCAGCCACGCAGGCAGTCAGGATCCGGACCAGCTAGGGGTAAGAGGTGGATGCAGGGGTCAGTGACCCTCTGCATTAGGCCAGCAGCCCCCAAGGTCCCAGTTAGGTCCTGAGCCACCTAGTAGCTTGTGGAGAGGACAGGCCCTAGATAGGGACACTGCCCCATTAATTGGTTACTTAGCTAGGGACACAGTGCTGAATCCGTGCGGCCCTGCGAGGTGGGTTCTGGGCTCAGAACCCCACCAACGACCCTGGGACTAAGGTGATATTATCCACACTGGAATTCACCCAACGCGGTGTGGAGGACAACGTCGGATCGGGCGGATCTCCAGTGATATCGCGGTACCCGTGGCTGGAGCCCGGGCAGGTAACCTGCAACTCACGTGCACCAACCAGGCCTATCACCAGACATAGTGGCTGCGCAGTCACACATACACATGCACAGTGGTATTTGACTTTGGGTGTGCGAGACATTTGGGTGGGGTTACTGGACACGGGGTGGGATCACTCTGTGGGAGGTTAGCGTCCGCCGTGACGCCTAGAGGTGGTTAGCGTCCGCCGAGACGCCTAGAGGTGTTAGCGCCCGCCGTGGCATAGAGTGGTTAGCGCCCGCCGTGGCGCAGAGTGGTTAGCGTCCTGTGAGACGCCATGTGTGGCTCCTCTAGAGAGGAGTCATGGGTATGTTGATGTGTTATGCTATGCAGTAAAGGCAGTTCTGTTTTATATTTGCTCGCTTTGTTTGGTTGTTTCCTGTGAGGGTCTCCTCCCACTCCGTTGGGATCCCTCCCAGGTGGAGGCGTTGCACCCAGAGATGTATAACATGCATGTAGAGAGAAGATGCTGTAAGTGATCACCCTAGTACAATTACCCCAGGTTCCCCATGGCGGAAGCTCAGCCCTCCTGTGAGCCAACAGGTAATGCACCACACCTGAGTAACCTTGTATGTTCCTACACCTCCACAGTATTATCTGCGAGTGGGTGGGGGAAAACCCGTTACATATGTTTATATGTTTATATGTTTTTCTTTCCCCATTTCCTCATTTATACTCCACACTTCCATTCCCTTTGTATCTCTCTTTCCCCCCCCCCCCCCACTTGTACAATAATTAGAACAGTATACTTTGCATAAGCAGTCAGTTAGCATTTCCATTTTTGTGTATTTATCTGTTATTTACGTGATTAAATTTGTGGCTTATTCTGAGACTCTTTACGTTTTTCCATTTAACTGACTGTGCTGGAGCTAACTTTGGGGTTTCTATAGTAGAAGGTATGTCTTACATGAGGTAGCAGAAATGTCCTTGTTCAAGTCACTGGTGAGTGTATATTGGTAAAATCACTCACTTTTTCAGCCGTGGGAAACTGGTGCTGCCGGCTTGCTCCTACCGAGGGTTGAACAACAGGAGGAAAAGCTTTGTGAGGCGATGCAGCCGCCTTCGGGAAAAATTGCAGACCGGGACTGCTCTTATGTCGGTATTTAAACTTTAATTGGCACATTGCAACAAAAAATCCGCTCTTACGCGTCTCACACGTCAGCCCGCACTCTATCACTTTATAACTCTTTGATAAAGTGCGTGCTGCCGCGTGAAACGCGTAAGAGCGGATTTTTCATTGCAATATGCCAATAAAAGTTTAAATACCGACATTTCCGGTATATAGCAGTCTCGGTCTGCAATTTTTCCGAAGGCGGCTGCATCGCCTCGCAAAGCACTAAGGTAATGAAGCTGTTTTAATGTAATTTTTATTTATAGTGTGTGGGAGCAGGGGGTCTCCTGAGCTGAAGCGCTTTGATTTCTGCCTCAGGCACCCCCTGCTTCCTGAGTTTCAGGCCCTGGTATGGGGCATCGGGTAGTGGTATCGCCGCCATTTTTAAATCTTCTGCGTCACTTGACCATGGGATTTAAATAATGAAGGAGATACCAATACCCCATATCTGGGCCTGTAACTCGGGAAGCAGGGGGTCCCCGAGGCTGAAATCAATGTGGTTCATCTCAGAAGACCCCCTGCTTCTGCACACTATTAATAAAAAATTACATTAAAACCGCTTCATTACCATAGCGTATAGCTGCTATGGTAACAAATTAGTTCAATTTTTTATTTGGGTTTTAATACTAGTGTATTGTAGCAGGGGGTCTCCGGAGCATAACCTCGTTGATTTGAGGTCCGGGGACCCCCTGCTTTTCGAGATACAGGCCCCGTTATGGGGTGCCGGTATCTCCTATGCATTTTATTCCCATGGTCACGTGACTGTGGGAATAAAATGCATAGGAGATACCGGCACCCCATAACGGGGTCTGTATCTCGGGAAGCAGGTGGTCCCCGGACCTCAAATCAACGCGGTTCTGCTCCGGAGACCCCCTGCACAGCTACAATAGTTATTAAATATATATTAAAAACATTATTTTCGGGCAAGATTTGCGCAGGAGAGGCGACTCTCTCTGTGCAGCTCTCTCTGCAGCAGAAAGAAATCGCAGGGTTAGGCCTTTTCAGAGAGGCGATCATCACGTCGCCGGGAACTCGCCCGCTTTGCGAATGTTGCTAACACAGGTATTCTGGGCTTTCTGCATACCGTGATAGCAACGCTGTCAAAAATGGCGATTTAAACAGCCCGGCGATTTCTTTATCGCCGCTTTGTGCAAGGACCCCATAGTTCATTGTATTGATGTTGAATATATTTGTACAGTATATTGTTGTCATATCCCTTCTTAGATGCCTTTTTTTCTGTAAACAAATCTGAATTAGCAAGCCTCTCCTAAGTAAAACTTTCCATCCCCTTTATTAATGTGGTGGCTCTTCTCTGTACTTTTTCCATTTCCATAATGTATTTTTTTTAAGTAGTGCCCAAAACTGTACTTCATATTCAATGATACTAAGGATTTAGGGAGAAATCCAATGAGGAAAAACGGAGCACAGCAAGTCCAAAAATCTGGGGCTAAGCAGCAGTAGCAGGAGGTAAAAAAAAGTTACCTCCATGATGTCAATCCACTAATAAAAGTTTATTTTTAATTGCTACTTCTGCTTAGCCCCAGATTTTTGGACTTGCTAGGCTCCGTTTTTCCTCATTGGATTTTCCCCTATTTGCTACGTGACTGGATGCACGCCTTGCAGGACAGCAACACCAGAACTGTGAGTAATTTATGTGATTACATATGCTCTAGGGGGATTTGCCTATTCCAAAAGGATATGTTGAGCCACAGCTGTTTTCATACATGATGGCTCTGGGTCTTCAATACTACAAAAGGCATTTCTTCACCCCACCAATGAGCTCTTCAATCAAGCTGCTTCATGAACTCACTGGTTGTTATTATATCTGTCCATTCTTCAATTAGATGTTTATCATATATATCATCATGTTATCGTTAGTCCCTGAACTTTGATGCACTGATACTTGAGATTCATTTGACTAAGGATTTAACAGTGGCTATATGCTTTCTTCTCTTCCATTCATAGCCTGTTTATCCAAGATAATATCTAATTTGTCTTTGCAGCTACTGCTTGACATTAGTGTATCATATGTCATATGTGGCCAAGTTCCCCTCTGGGTTCCCCATGTTCCCCTTTACCTCCCGATCCGCACGGAGGAGGGGCAAGGGAGCATTCGGCGGTAGCGGGTGATTGCGGGGAGGTGCCGGGAGCTGCGGGGAGTAGTGGCAGGCATCGCGGGCTGATAGCTGAGGCAACCGGGTCACCAGAGGTCCCCGGCGGCACCCTTCACAGGGCGCCACCATTTTGGTCTGATTGCGCATGTGCAAGGTTTGCGCATGGGCAATGCGGTCGTGACAGCAGCGGCCATTGCCAGGAGCCTCCGCAGCGGAACTACAAGCCCCATCATGCATAGGGGTAGGATAGGTCACATGCAGCCATACAGCCAATAGGGCTACAGCTTCCCTAGCAGGGGGAGATTGATATATTTGGCGCGCTGCGAGCCATGCCAGTCGGAGCTGGGACATCAGAGGATGAGGGTGTAGGTGCAGGGAGTCAGTAGGCCCCTGCACTAGGCCAGAGACCCCAATTAGGCCCCAGCTAGGCCCTTCACCATAGTTTGTGGTTGCTTCAGGGAAGGCCCCTTAGATAGGGACGCTTCCCCAATTACTGTCTAGTGTCAGGGACAGTGAAGACGCTGCACGGTGATTGTGTCCTATGGTCTGGGACAGACTACCTCCCTGTGAGAGACTGCAAGGTGATATTATCCATGCCGGAATTCACCTCACACGGAAGCAGACGCCATCATGGATAACAACGTCCGATCAGATGGATCCTCTGTGTTAATCTGCATCACCCGGGTGGTGGAGCTCCCGGACAGGTACCCAACTAACTGCATGAACACTTCACGAGATAGCACTATCTCCTACACTTTGGGTGGGCCTGACATTGGGGGAAACGGATATTAGGGTATTGGTGCTGGCACCCAATGTACTTTGGGGACACTCATTGGTGGTATCAGGTTGAGGTCTATTATACTGTGGTAATGGGTACCGTTTATAGAGTGTTCAGTAAAGGTTATTATTATATACGTGATTGTGTGTATCATTGATATTGTTCCTGTAAGTGCTTATCCCATTCAGTCGAGATCCCTTCCAGGTGGAGGTGCTGTCACCAGACGAATCAGGTGCATCCCAAGCTCCCAGCAGCGGAGGTTCAGGCCACCTGTGATCCACAGAAAATGCACAACACGCACCGTAGCCGCCATATTGCTTATAGGGTGGGGGAAAGTGCGTTACACATATAACATTATTTGTCAGTTTCTTTCAAAATACTGCATAACATTCCATGAAACCTTGAAATATATATATATAAAGCTAAGTATTATTATGATTCAGTTTTACCGTCCCCATAATGACTGTGTATGTCCAAAGTTGGAGAAGAATAGGCGAGAGCAAGCAATACTCATGGGAGGAAAACCCCACTGTGGAGGAAACTTGTTCTGACTAACCAAGGCTGAACTTCTGCCCTTCCTCTGGACATGCTAAAAAGAAGAAAACTAAAATATAGGGAACTAGATCTGATAAGATAAATATAGCGTACCCATGGAAACTGAAACTACTACCAGTTCTTGTTGAGCGAAACATAACCAAAGATGGCCAAATACTGTATATGTGCTGCTCGCAGTCCCAGTGGAGCAATGTATTTGTGAGTGATGACACCAGTGTGTTCGTTGTATGTAAAGGAAGCAAAACATTGCTTTGGGGAAATAGAAAAGGTGAGAGACACGGTGGGTTTTTTCCTTGGGTACTGGGTGTGACCCTAGAAATCTGCTGAGTAGCAGGACACACGGATCCATTTTCTTTGATAATTTTAGTAGTCTTTTTGTTTTAATATTGCCCACGTTTTGCCCCTTGTAAATATGTCATGTATAAACATCTAAAAACAGAAATGGGTGGTAGGTAAGATCCAATGACCTAGTCGGTCCATTTTCCTGTATGTTGTGAGACCTCCGAGCCAATTCGATGCTTTGGTTGCTGTCAAATTCAAGATACCATTGTGTCCATTCCAAGCAGTTTTAATGCCCTTACTGGGTTACCCTCTACCACCTTTTGTTGAAGGCTGTTCTATGAATCCACCACCTTTTCCATGAAGTACTTCCTCCAGACAGATGATCATCTCTTGTTATACTGTAGCACTTCTCTTTCTCTGAAATATGCTTCCCTCTTGTACCTTGTTTAAAAAAAAACCTTGATGCATTAGAAAGTTTTTATCATAGTTCTCCTTTCCCTTCTCTTCTTAAAGAAAGTATAATGGTAACCTTGACCAGTCAGTTTACAGAGGTTAGTACGAAGTAGCTTTTGGGGAGCACAGATGCCACCATATGTTGAAAAAATATAATATATATATAGTGTAGTAATTTCCAAATTGAGTCGAGTTGCAGTAGGCTACGTGTGTTCCCGTGATTGCCCTGTGCCAGCCGTTTCAAAACCGGGACCGATCGCAACCGGAAGTGACGCGACGGATCGCCGGAAGTGACGCGACGCATCACAAATGCAGGGGCTTACTGTGGACAAACGAGCCACTCATCTATAGTTTTTATGTGTCAATGCTACATTGTGCAAATGTAAGTTCAATATTTCTTGCCTAAATATACATATTTATTGAACATGCAATGTTGCACTGGGTGTTATCTCTATTACATCAAGGATAATCACGCTGAGACAAGTTGCCTTCTACTAATTGGAAGAACCCAGACAACTTTACCTGATTGGGAAAGTGTAAGTCCCCATTTTTTTTTTTTTTATAAAAATATTTTTTCAGGAAGTAATACATTGAGAGTTACCTCTCGTTTTCAAGTATGTCCTGGGCACAGAGTTAAGACAAATAATACATGGTTACAAATACAGTTACATAAATGAACAGGGTATACATGACTGCACCGACACACTTTATTCGAGCAAATACCCGGTATGTACCTGGCAGATACCTGGAATAAGCCACTACTAACCTCTGACAAGCCCTGTTGCATTTGCCTTCCCAGCCTGGGTTCATGCCTGGCTGATGGGCGGCTGATCTGTTAAATGATAATGATTAGGATTTAATAGGCTGCAATGCTTCGCGTGTCTACCAGATGGCATAAATTCATGAATTGTAATGCAGTTTATATATATATACTGTGCAGTATTGCAGCCAGCGGGAATAAAATGCTTCAATCCCTGCTTGGAAAATAACTCAATGTACTCGGGCAGAAAACAGTCACAAACCTCAATACACCCGGGTATACCCGAATTCGTGGGACTAGCCAAGCTCGAATAAAGTGTGTCGCCAGTGTGATATACAAGACATTGCATGCACAGTTAAAGAAAATATATATTATGGGCGTATGAAACAGTTACAGACCAGATTAAAATGTGAGACAGCTTTAGATTTGAAAGAACTTAAACTGGTGGTGGATGTGAGAGTCTCGGGTAGGTTGTTCCAGTTTTGGGGTGCACGGTAAGAGAAGGAGGAGCGGCCGGATACTTTGTTGAGCCTTGGGACCATGAACAGTCTTTTGGAGTCTGATCTCAGGTGATAAGTGCTGCATGTGGTAGGGGTGAGGAGCTTGTTCAGGTAGCTGGGTAGCTTGCCCATAAAGAATTTAAAGGCAAGACAGGAAAGGTGAACTTTTCCCCTAGACTCGAGTGATGACCAATCTAGTTCTTTGAGCATTTCGCAGTGATGTGTGTTGTAGTTGCATTGGAGAACAAAACGACAAATTGAATTGTAGCGGGTGTGACGTTTGCTAAGGTGGTATTTCTGTGAATACCTAGTTGTCGTTTAATTTGGAATTTACTACACTATACATATTATATTTTTTCCACATATGGTGACATCAGCGCTCCCCAAAAGCTACTTCAGGAGAACTTGGGGTTCATAGGGTTGAGCTGTGACTTTTCACTTTATACACTTTGTATATTATTAATTTATATACTGTACACATTAGCACTTTCATAAATAAGTTAGAGTGTGCACTTTAATAATTTTATATGTAACGGTGCTTCCCTAAGCCCTTCTGATCCTGACCCCTATGTGAGAAACTGCCCCCCCCCCGTTACATGTCATGTTATGTGGTGCACCTGCTGGCTCACAGGACTCCTGAGTCTCTCGCTCGATGGTATTGGGGATTTCACCAGGACTGGCTCGTGAGGTAGTGCTGAATTCTACTCACAGTTGGTACAGCGCCTCCATCTCTTCCAGGTCCCCACGACAGCAGGGAGGAGAAGCTGGAAGAGAACCCCTGGGTGCAACTTCTCCCTGATTAACTCCAGTCTCAGGCAAGAAGTTTCTTTGAATCATGGACATCTTTATTGACATCATCCACGGCAGACTGCCCATCACAGAGGCTGGTACTTAGCCGCACATCAGCATAGTTGCCCACCTCAAGGAAGTTCCCTCCTGACTCTGTAATAGAGACAGGGATATCTTGGCCACCTCTGCCCTAAGGGAGGGCCCCCATCTGTGCCAGAGCCCTGGCACATTGTGGGGTCAGATTGTCACACTCTGCAACTGACACTTGAACTGCACAGATCCAGCTCCAACTTGAACACACTAACTTTAGGAAGTGATGCGTATTATATAGCTCCAGAAAACCCACCCCTATGTCACTGTTAGTGGACACAGGGCATGCTGTCACTTCCTTTGCTACATATTACACCTCACAAGGGGGTGAGGCCAATCCTCATGATAACTTCTGGCAAACCTGCCCTCTTAACAGGAATTACTGCACAAAAGGAGAGAGGCATGTAACCACAAAATTACACAGGGCGACATATATATCACTGTCAATACCTCTTAGAGGAGCGCCTCACCAATTTCTTGCACTTGTCTTGTTTACAGAGGTAGCAGACGCGTGCCAGCGGGTCCAATAACTCATTAGTCCTGCCCCGTCAAAGATACTGTTGTCTGCTCCTGCTGATGTGTTGTGTGTGTCCCCAGCTACAATGCGCCAGGGGGAACAATAACATCTGCTACATCTGTATGGGAAGAGGAAACCGAGACAAAAAAAGGGGGGGGGAGGAGACCGCACTACCAAGGTGATACTAAACCACACTAATGTGACAGGAGGGGTGCTGAGGAATAGGTCAGAACCAAACACATAAAGAGAAAGAATCCTCTAGCAAGCACTCTTCCTCCACTAATTTGGAAAATAATAAATTGTTTATTTAGTAAATGAGAGAAACAAAAGCAAGTACAACCTAGTAGGTGCTGAGTAGTAGTACAATAAAACTGTATATAAATACATCCATACAGTAGTACGTGTACCTGCTATCTATGTGTATAGTCAAGTATCAGTATTTGTCTACTGTGTCTATAATAGCGCCTAGAGAGTAACACACATCCCACTCCAGGTCAAAACATGCAAGCTGATATCCTTCAATGTAATGAAAGGGAGTGCTGAGTGGAACTGGGTGACACAGTGACACCATACCCTTAACCCCAGATATACACAGCCCTATGGTTGTGGGTATAAACCCACTAAGGGCCTTATTCAAAAAGCCTCGATAAGGCCCTTATCGAGCACTTATCGACCAAAATGGCTATTCGTATTCAGAAAGCCTCGATAACTGCTCGATAACGGCCTGTTTCGACGCAAAATTTTATAACCCACAGAAAATCGCCAACTGAGCGGCGATCAGCCGCTTATCGACCATTTTTGGAGGGTTGATAAACTCGCGCGATTCAGAGACGCGCGAGTCGGCTGTCGCGGCCTATCGCAGCCCATCGCAGCCCTAAAAGGCGTTCTTCTCCCCAAATACAATACACAACAAACTTTTTGGTAAATTGGTGGGGAGATGGCCTTGATGAGCTGCGATGTGTCGGGATTTAGAAAAAATCAGGCCCCTTTCCTGCCTCGGATTTATGCCGGGGGTCTCCTGAGCTGATAGCCATTAATAGCAGCTCCGGACACCCCCGGCATGCATCCGAGGCAGGAAACATGCATGTACAGCAACTTCATTACCTTAGCGGCTAACCGCTAAGGCAATGAAGGGGTTAAACACCCGTGCCAGGCTTACTGTAAGAAACATACAATACAATACAATACTGTGGCTAGCGAGGGTGGGTGAAGGGGGAATGTGGCCCTTAGTGGCTGTTTAGGCCTTGCGGGGGGGTTGTGGGTATCCCTCTGCATTGAAATGTCCCGCGTCCCGCGTCACGTGACCGGGACATTTCCTTGCATAGGAGATACCGGCACCCCATAAAGGTGCCTGTATCTGGGGAAGCAGGGGGTCCCCGGACATAAACCAACGTGGTTCAGCTCCGGAGACCCCCTGCACCTCTACACTATTAAAGAAATGTATATTTAAATAAATAATTTTCGGGCGACATTTCCGCTGTGAGAGGCGGCTCTCTCAGAGCAGCTCTCTCTGCAGCAGAAATGAATCGCCGGTTCAGGCCTTTTCAGAGGCTCGATGCTGTCGCTGGCAGCAACTCGCCCATTTTGGGAATTTTTCTATCACTGGTAATCGAGCCTTTCTGAATACCTTGATAGCAACACCCAAAAAACGGCATTTTAAATTCCCTGGTGATTTTTTTATCAACCCTCTCTGAATAAGGTCCTAAGTGTTTATAGGTTCACAATACCCACACACACCTAAACCAGAAAACCTCCACTAGGTAAATACATATAGTGGGGAGATGGAGGGCTAAGAACAGGCAGAGGAGCCTGATAGGGGGGAATAGAAACGGGGGATATGGACAAGAGGGTATATGGGGATATAAGCCCCCTACTACCTTACACCACAGGGTGCTCACTGTGGGGAATGCATATACGGCACTGTGGTGATAGAGCAACACCAGCGTTGGTTAGTGCTGCCTCATGCTGAGTACCCAGGAGGCAACTGTATCCACAGAGATAGCTAGATAGCTAAATCCTAGCTAGTGGATACCTCCTGGGGCCCACAACTTAGTTTAGCTAGTCCTAAATGCCCTCCGTGGTGATAAACTCAAGGAGTAAAACAACTCGGAGACCGCAGCCTAACACTGCGGTCGCACCTATGACGTCACACGTGTTGCATCATCAACACCCGACGCGCATTTTGTCTCCGTGGAGACTTCGTCTGGGGTGGGCGGCCACTCTATCCTCTGCCTCCTTTCTACCCCATGGGCTGCCGTGATTGGTTCTAGTGACATCCAATCAAAACGGCTCCTCACAGATAGTGGGAGGGGGAAGGGGGCGGGATTAATGTCCGTCCTATACAGAGTAAAAAAGTATAAAAGCTTAGAAAACATAAACACAGAGATGACTTTGAGACACACTAATTAAAACCCTCTATTATGCAACTATACAGAGAGAAAACAGTCAGTAGGTACAAATTAAAATATACTTATGTAACGGATTTTCTGGCCTAGCCTGACCCACCCAATCTCACATTGGCCCCTGTGGTCTAACCAGTCCCCATTACAGTGTAGTGTGTGGTGGTGCACCTGTTGGCAACAGGACTCCTGAGTCTCCCGCATGATGTTGTGTGGGGATTGCCAACCCAGACAGGCAGCTGAGGTAGTGTGCATGAGTCCTACCTAGATCCAGTGCAGCGCCTCCACCTCATCAGGATCCCAGCGTCCGCTTGTGGATGGTCCTGGTAAGGAACTCCTCTGTGGTGCACTCCCCTGTGTACTCACTCCACACTTACACACGAAGGTATGATTGAACAAGATCATCTTTATTGCAATGCGGTGGGCCAACTGCCCCTCACAGCGGTTGTACTCAGCCGCTCATGATCATCGCACTTCCCTTTGAAAGGTGTCTTTTCCCAAATTGGTGGATTCCCTATCTCCCCTCAGGGAGATATTCCCTGTGTCAGGTCCCTGGTCACAGTCTTATGAGCTGTCTCCTCCCAAGTCTGTACTCAGACTTGCTCCTTACTCCAACTACTACAACCAACTCTACTGAACTCCTCTCAACTTCTAACTTTAGGCAGTGCTGTGCCTTATGTATCCTCTGGAGGCAGGCACAACTCTGACATCACTAATTATGGATTCAGAGTATGTGGCCACTCCCATCCACACATAGGGCACCTCACCAGGGTGTGAGGGCAAACCTCCATGGGCATACTGCTGGCATGCCCATAACTTACCAGGCTTTACTGTCAGCAGGAGGGATGACTGTAATCCATTTAACAGCATGGTTACATTCTCCCCCTGGTGTACCCCACGACCCAGCTGGGACCTAAATTTGAAGTACCTTTCTTCAGGAAGCACTGTAAAATGAATGACATACATAATTAGTCACAACATTGACAGATTTCACAAAACATTGCATCAAACAAGCCCTGACCAGCAGCCACTAACTTACGCAACAGCCATCCTGTTCCCCCTAATAATAGTGACGAGGATCGGGTTTCTTAACTTCCCGACCCTCCATGTCCAGGACTGTCACACTGTAATCACGTGGCAACCCCCTTTCAGGTCGATACACCACTTTATGCTTATAGACATTCCTGCCTATACTCCACATCCGCATAAGGTGCGCTATCCTTTCCTCGGCTCTGCTGCCCTTAATGGCACCCCCCTTATTTACCATATACTCTTCTATGGTCTCTCGCAACCACCTGTCCCTATTGTCCTCGATCTCCTGCATGAGGGGTTCCCATGGCTTGGAATATCCCTACGTTCCGGAAGTCTTATGAACTGTCTCCTCCCAAGTCTATACTCAGACTTGCTCCTTACTCCAACTACTACAACCAACTCTACTGAACTCCTCTCAAATCTAACTTTAGGCAGTGCTGTGCCTTATGTATCCTCTGGGGGCAGGCACAACTCTGACATCACTAATTATGGATTCAGAGTATGTGGCCACTCCCATCCATACATAGGGCACCTCACAAGGGTGTGAGGGCAAACCTCCATAATTACTGCTGGCATGCCCATAACTTACCAGGCCTTACTGTCAGCAGGAGAGATGACTGTAATCCATTTTACAGTATGGTTACACTTATGTAACCTAAGGCATAAATTCATGATGTAAATGAAAAATGAATGACAGCTATCAGCCCCTTGTTAATAGTGCTAGCAGCTCACTGCATGACCTCTTGGCAGTAAATGTATATGGCTTCATAATTGTATATGATGAATAGATGTATAAATACAATTAAATGCTAGCCAAGTGCAAAAAGACTGTAGTTTACTAAATCAGATGTTATTTACACCAGGTCTGGGTAGACTACTGCTCGAGAAAGACCAAGAATGTCATATGGTGCAGTGATAACTTTTACCAAAAGGCTGTATAACCATAGCCCTCATTGAGACCGTGTGGTACTTGAGTGCCTAACAGGTAAATCCACCTGGCTTCTGATCTTAGCAGTAAAGTATCCAAATCCCCACGTCTGGCTCCAAGTGTAATGTGGTCAATTCCTTGGAATGATATGGCTGAGGTATCACTATTGTGGAATTTTATGACATGTCTTGCTTCTAATTTTGATTGACATCTCTGCTGCTTTTGACACCATCTACTCCTGCACATTTTTCCATTCCCTTCTGTCCATATCAATGCATTCTCCTGATTCTCTTCTTAACTTTCTATCTGCTCCTTCAGTGTCTCAATTGCAAGCTTTTACGCTTATCCAGTTGGCCTGTCTGTAGGTGTGCCTCGGATCTCTGTCCTGGGACACTCCTTTTCCCTCTATATACACTCTTATTTGCGAATCTCATTAGCTTCTTTTATTTTAAATATTATCTCTATGCAGAAAAACACACAACAATTATTCAACCTTTAAGCTAACTCTTGAACTCCAGTCCCAAGTCACTGATTGCCTCTCTGCTTTTTGGCTGCATGGTCCACTATTGCCTGAAACTTAACATGTCTAAAACGGAGCTCATCATAATCGCACCTAAACCAGGCTTAATTATGTCCTTTTATGTCAAAGACAATAACACTACTGTTCGTCCAGTCTCACTAGTATGCTGCCTGGGTACAGAATAATATCTGAGTCCTATCTTTCCTTCTCCTTTCACTTAATGCTGTTTCTAAATCCTTGCTGATTTTTCAAACGCAAAATTGCCAGAATTGACCCTTTCCACTGTCACTCTATAAATAAAACTCTCATGCACACCCTCATTACCTTTAGACTTGACTATTCCAACCTTCTTCTCTTCGGCCTATCTGCCTCTCAGCTGCAAGCTCTACAATGTATTCAAAATGACGCTGGTACAGTTATCTCACTATCTCCTAACTGTGTCTTCCTCTCTCCTCCTGAAATACCTTCAGTGTCCCCCCATCAAATTCTGCATCAACTATATCATTATCCTTCTCTTCTTCAAGACTCTACATTCTTCTGCTCCCTCTCACATCTAAGGCCAGGGCCATGGTCCAAAAGACAGTGCTGACCCACACTGACCCACGCTGAGCCGCGCCACTTACCCCATCATCCCTACTGAGTGTGGCTTTAGATAGCGCTTCCGTACGCTTCCGCAGGCGTGCGGAGGCATGTGGAATTGAAGCCGACAGTACAATTTAATTTTTCCCGCTGAGGGATGCGGAGGGCCGGTCACGTGACTGCCAAAAGTCAATGGCAGTCCGTGACGTCGGCGCCTTGATGTGGAACGCTAGCCCCGCCTCCCGCTCCGCCTCCTGCCCGCCTCCCACCCGGCACACAAGCGTGCTCGCTGACACTCATGCAAGGACACAAAAAAGCTCCTGCTTGAGCAGGAAAGCATGAGCATCAGCGCTGCTCAGTGCTGTTATGTTTACCATGCCCAAGGCCTAAGGCTACGGCCCCCCCGCTGCCTGCGCTGCAGCGGGTCTGCGAGGCAGGTGGCGCGTGCAGCTGAGTCCCCCGGTCTGCAGTGAGCTGCAGGGGAGCTGACAAGGGTGGGGCGTGGCAGGGGAGTGGCCGTGACGTCACCCGGCAGGTTCGCCCTCATTGGCTGAACCGCCGGGGGACGTGGCCTAACGCTCAGTTGCGACTCATTATCTCCCTTTCTCCTAACTGTGTCTTCCTCTCTCCTCCTGAAATACCTTCAGTGTCCCCCCATCAAATTCTGCATCCGCTATATCATTATCCTTCTCTTCTTCAAGACTCTACATTCTTCTGCTCCCTCTTACATCTTTGTGCTAATCTCCATCTATACCCCTTCTCCTTCCTTATGTTCTGTTGAAGACTGTCTCCTCTCTGCTCCATTAGTCTTTACAGCATTCTCAAGTCTGAAACCTTTCTCACTTCTTAGGCTGCGCTTATAGTGCCGGCGATAGCGATGCCGCGTCAAAACAAATACATTGCCGCCATCACGTGCGCTTCTAGTAAGCGCGACGCGGTGGCGCGAAGTAGTGACGGCTTGGTCGCGATTGCTGGAAGTCATCTCAATTTGATTTATACAGCGACCGCGGCCTGATGTCACCGTCGCGTCGCTGTCACCGGCACTATAAGCCCAGCCTTGGTCCCTACCTGTGGAACTCCTTCCCAACATTTGGCAATCTACAATCCTCCCCATCTTCAAATCATGCCTGAAATCTCACCTCTTCATCAAAGCATTTGACTACTTTGGATGTGTGGCTACCCCTCACACTCCTGATGCCCTTACTTGGCACTATTGTGCTCTCCAAGTCTCCCATTATCCTGTTTAGATGATAAACTCTGCAGGGCAGGGACTTCCTGATTCCCATTGTTCAACTTCCTGTTTAATGCACTTGTGAAACTTTGTATATATCATGTACCTGTACTTTGGAGCAGCATAAATAATATATATACATACATATACAGTATATATATATATATATATATATATATATATATATATATATATATATATATATATATATATATAAAAGCTACATACATCCAATGTAATACACGGTGTCACATGCTTTAAGCCTTAATGATGATGATGGTCTTTTTATAGCCAGTCTGCATCATTGTATTTGCAAACTGCATTTTATTTACACGTCACCATGTTTGAGATACTTTCCCACGAATCATGGAGAAAAAGTGTCTTCTTACCACTTTCAGATGTTCCATAACTTTTTCAATTTACACTATTGCTTAAACCTGTCTGGGGTATGTAACCAAAATAAACATCTCCAAAGTCACTGTAATCAAATACTGTAGTTCTGTTTAGTAACCTAGCATTTTATATAACTCATTTCTTTCTAACAGAAGGAGAACTGGTAAGAACCAGATTTCATTTTCCAGTCTGTCATGTTTTATTTCGGATAATGATTGATGAAACATTGCTTACAAAAGTAATCTTGTAATGTAACTCGAACAGTAATTCCCATATAACATTTATCCAATGCATTTTACATCACATAGCAGGGTTTATCCCCAAAGCAATGATTACCATATGTTAATACAGATTTTAATGTGGTTTCTTATTCTGATTAATATTATCAGTATTTTTTTTAAAATAATAAGCCAACTTATTCCACAGAAGCAGCAAAATGGGGTTGGAAGACAAAAGCATTAACATAAACAAACACTGGTCTTTGTATCTGTGTGAGCAGGGTTGGTTTAACCATGGACTTGGTGGCCGCTCAGGGTAGCAGAGTTTGGGGTGGCAGCTGCCTAGGCTGCGCTTATAGTGCCGGCGACGGCGACGTAACGTTGCGGCAAAACAAATGTATTGCCGTTGTCGCGTGCGCGTATAGTAGAATTGACGCGACGGTGGCGGCTTAGTCGCGATCGCTGGAAGTCAAGTGAATTTGATTTTTTCAGGCGGCCGCAGCGTGACATCACCGTCGCCGGAGACGGCACTATAAGCGCAGCCTTACTCAACAGTAGCCAATCAGGGTGGAGGAAACTGCCCATCTCCCTAGCAACCGGCTTGCTCTCTTCTTGCTCAGGAACAGTTAGGAAACTGCATTTGCATCCAATCAGGAGGAGCTGTCAGGAGCCTGGGGGTTATACATATATACACCTGTATGTTTTCATATACTGTGTATATCAGTGTATTTGGGTATACTGTACATCAGTGTCTGTGTGTATCATTGTGTTAATGTGTACTGTATGTAGTAGATATACACTACGCACCAGGGTGTTGGCATGTAAATACTGTGTGTGTAGTTAGTGAATTTGTGCATTAGAGGTCCTCAATTATAAATGGCAGAACTGACAATTAACCTTCTCACTGCCATAGGGAAATATTTGTTTGTAATTTCTAGATTTTAAGCCATAGACAAAAATGGCTACTATTTCTCCTTTGGGAAACCTCAGGTCTTCTGCTTTATGTTTTAATGTGTATAATCTTACTTCTAAGGAGGAACTGAAAGAATCAGAGTGATTGTACCTCTAAAAGCAAAGTTGGCCAAGGCATCTCTATGACCTAAGTATTACAATATGTGTTCTTAACGAACAGTGGAAGTTTGAGCGGCCTTTGGGAAAATGGTTCTGTGATGGTAATGGTATCCGATTTTCATCGTCTACAGTATCTTTTTTTCAAACACCCATGTTACAAGTCTCGTCTTTTCTCTCTACTCATCTGCTCTAAAGGACTCAACTTGGATAGTTTACCCACAAACTGGCGGATTTCCCATTTGGCTCAGATTGCGCATGCACATGAGCGGCTGGCAAGTACTTAACGCGCATGCGCGGCCGGCAATGTGGTCACTTGGCATCACGTGGTGCGGCTGGAGGAGGAGGGCAGCACCAGGTAAGTACCTAAGTGGCAGCATTTTTTTTAAATCCGACACTGCCCACAAGTGAACAATTTTTGAAGAAAACCTACAGCAATGCTGACAAATCCTATAGTATGTTTGATCCTGTTTCACATGATGCAATTAGTCATACCCTCCCTATTCCCTATTCCCTGCCAACATCCTCATGTGCTGGGATTAATTTTCTAACTCATCAGACCCTCAGCCATATGAACACCTTGCCTCCTTCTTTTCTACCTACAATATCCTTGTCCTTTCTTGAATGAAGTTCCTCCTCAAGAACTTCCAGGGAATTATTCACCTTAATGATTCTACTGGGCCAGAACACTCCTCTTTATTAAGCCCGGAAAGCAAATCATTCCTTCAATTACCTCTTCCTCAGCCCGTACCTCCTGCAGGTCAAGCTGGAGCTGAAAACTTCACCACCTACAGGAAATCTGCACTTGTTATTTTTATTGGAAACATACTTAGGCAGCGCTTGTAGTGCCAGCGGCAGCGGCGTGACGTCGCGTCAAAACAAATGCGTTGCCATTATAGTAAGCGCGACAGAGCGGCGGAGCGACGGCTTGGTCGCGATTGCTGCAAGTCATCTCAATTTGATTTTTCCAGCCTGACGCGACCGTCACGTCAAAACAAATGCATTGTTGCCGTCGTCGGCGTTTATAGTGCACGCGACGGAGCGACAGTGCTACCAAAAATCTGGTAGTCACTGTTATTTGATTTTTTTCGGCGACGGTCTCCCCTTGCAGCCAATCAGGAGCTTCTCCGTCCCTCTGCCTTCCCCCTTTATGACGTCGCCTTGTAGCCAGCGACGTCGCCTAAATTAGAAATATAACTATCCCAATGGCGACGGGTGACGTCATCGGTCGCGTCGCCGGCACTACAAGCGCGGCCTTAGTTGTTCTTGTCTCCTTCATTAAAATCGAACTACATATTGCCTGTTTGAACTGTTTGAACACCAGAAAAGTATAAATTGGTCTCTGTAAAACGGTTGCCTTTTTTTTTTTTTTTTAGATATAATTCTTACTATTAAAGTGTTAGTAAGAGAAACTTACTAAGCGGACACTACCCTTTCTGTGACACTATTTGAGTGACTCATTTGATATGTAGAGGTCCTGGACCTCTTTATTGGACCAAGTACATTTCTATGGTTGGGTATTGGGAGAAATGAAACCTTAAATCATGCAATGAGCAAGGCAAACTCTAAACAGGCAGAGGTGCGCAAACTTTGGGCGCACGATTTTTTTTTGGGGGGGGCGCGGCAGTTGCAGAGGCCCCGCGTTATTCCTCAAAGCATTTCATTAAATGCAGGGGGACTGTGCGAGGTCTCTGTAACTCACTTACCGTGATTCAGCCAGCTTCGGGCAATGCAGCATCAAATGATGCCGCGGGGTCACGTGATGTGCCATCACGACCCCCGCGGCATCATTTGATGCCAGCACAAAGGTAAGGGGGTGCACGAGCAGTGGGGGAGAGCAGGCAGGGGGGCGCAGCACCAGAAGTATGCGCACCCCTGGGCTATAGTACAGTGTAGCCAGTACTAGCAATAATACAGTATTATTCACCGGGGGCGAAGCACTCTTTAGAAAGTGAAGTTTTGGTTGCTGTGTCGGTCCCCACCAAGTGATATCTCGACGGTCTAGTAGGAGCTCAAATATCAATCAATAAATACATAACTTTCTTTGCAACCATGACATACTCAGAGAGCAGCAGAAAGAGAATCTTGCGTGATGCCCTAACACCCCAAGTGCAACAAATAATTGTTATAATTCAGAGAGCAGAAAATAAGCATATGAAGTAATTATTACAAAATAACTTTATTTATTTAAGTAAAATACATTTGGAAGACAAAGATACATTCAACAGCTTTACACATTTCAGATATCAAAAATCCTTTAGACATGCACAATAATAATAAAAAAAATATTAACTCAACAACGCACGTGTTCTTTCTTCATTTCTGGACACAGTGCATTCTAATCGATTAGTTGTCTGTGGCTGAACGTGCACAGCCCATTTGCTTGATAACATTCAATAGTGTTCAAAGGCATTATCTATATACAGTATATATATATATATATATATATATATATATATATATCCAGTGGTCGACAAATCACCAAAAAATCTACTCGCCAAACAAAAAAATCTACTCGCCACCTAGTACCACACGTGTGCTGCTTGGGCCAATAGGAGCTCGCCACGATGTTAAATCCACTCGCCCGGGGCGTGCAAATGTATAGGTTTGTCGAACACTGTATATATCTATATATATATATATATGTACTCAACTCCAGTCCTCAAGACCCCCCAACAGGTCAGGTTTTCAGGAGATCACTGCTTCAGCACAGGTGGTGTCTTTGACTATGCCTCTGTTTGAGCCACCTATGCTCAAGCAGGGATATCCAGAAAACTTGACCTGTTGGGGGGACTTGAAGACTGGAGTTGAGCGCCCCTGACATAAGACAATAGGAAATATTGGAAGGCACAGATGACATTCATGTTCTTCTAAAGACAATATACTTTGTTTCAAAATCAGCAATTCAATAGTAAAATAAACATGTGTAGCATGCTCACCCTGATTAACATTGCAAAGCCTCTTCCAGGGAAATGTGTGTGGGGGGGGGGGGGGGGGGGGGGGAATACAGGAGATTTCTAAAAACAAACAAACCATTGACTGGCTTTGGGATGAGGGACATTTTCAGGGAGACAGGAACGTAACAAGATAAACTGATGCCAAACGAGTTCATTTGAATAAGCATCACTTTGCATCAATGTACGAGGATGGGTGTGGGCTTTGGTACTTTCAGGTTCCAGTTTCCCATTCGTTCATAAGTACACTTCTGTACATTTTAACATCATTCTCTGGGCCAATATTTTTGAAATTGTGTTTTTATTTTGGAACGGTGCACCTCTTTTGTTACACATTGGGCCATATTTACTAAGACGTGTTACCCACATAAAACACCTTCTGTACTAGAAGATACTGTACAGCCCCGTTCAAGTGAATGGGCCATGTTTACTAGACGGGGTTACTCCATAAGTTACCTCCTATGCCGCTCATTTAATGTAATATGTTGTGCTAAAAGCTGTCCTATGGTCAAAGTACAGGTCAAAGTGTAGCTGAAAATGTCACAATCTACAAGAAATCAACACGCTGTTTATGTTGTTGCAAATATGGTCCAATATGTTTGTGATATTTTGCCCCAGTGTGCAATCTAGAGAGGGTTCCATAGAGCAATACGAGAGCTGGGTAAAAATTATGACCATCATTTTCCTCTTTTTTCCTGCATTTGGCAACACTAAAGTGCTGTGTAATAATTTTATTCATATGTTAAAAAATTTAAAAATAAATCAACAGGCTTCTAACATTTGACACAGCTACAAGTAGAAAAAATAAGCTTGATGTTCACCTACCATAAGTGTACTTCTGAGATGCTTGGTATAGCACATAGACCCTATAATGAGAACTGTAATAAGACTATAATCCTAATTATTACTTCCAAACGTACATCTGGATAGGATTATCACATCGTATTATCCGAGGGGCTATAACTGTAGGAACCCAGTCTCCAGACATTTATATTTACATGAGAAAGTTAGTATTCAAAGACATGCTGTAGGTTTTTGCAGGTTGAGCCTTCACATGAAGGTGTTTTGTAACCTTGTAAACTCATGTAAATCAACTGTAGATACTGGACTAATTCAAATTTTTTTTTTTTAGTATCTGGACCTAAAAAATTGTTTTACTTCGAGCCCAAAGACAAAAAAACCCTTTGCATGTCTACATTGTAAAATGGTGCTGGGAATATGCCCTTATTTCAAACACCATAAGCTTACATACGTTTTACTCTATTTCTCATCCAAGTAGTGCTTATCCTATCTTTAGACGTAGTTGTGCAATAAGTAACATTCAGAAGTTGTGTACATTGTGATGCACAGTTGTGTTACTGCCCACACAATAAATATTCCCTTGCTTGAGGTATTTCATATGAAAGATCCCATTGATTTGTCATAATGGGATATTTAACGTCTATCAAAATAAACCCCTTTGCTCCCCATCTCAAATGAAGTGCAATCTACAGATGAAGTGAAATTTGCTGTCCAGAGCCGTGGCTGAAAAAGCTTAAAGCCGCAGCTCTGGAGATAGCGCTGTCGCGGGTGCGCTGTGTGGGACCCATGCTTCCGGATCAAACTCTCCACAGTGATAGTCCTCCAGCATTGGGACAGCCGTGGTTGCGGTCCTGCGGCTTACCCCAGTGCCGAAAACAGTAAGTCTTGCTACATCTGCACAAGATGGAATAATGTCCCATATTGTGGATGGCAGAGTGAGCTACTGTATGACTCACTGACTGCACATTTACCACCCACATGACCTCTTCACGTTATACACTATGTACATATAACTTAGAATAATGACTTACTGCCCATGGTGAAGAGACAGGACTGCTTATTTGATGCCACTACAACATATTCCCATATATACAGCATATTGGGGGTGATGCATCGAAATGGGGCACTTTGCTCCGAAACATAGAGCAAATATTTGAACGGCGTCAACATGCAACAGTGGTTTGCAGCAGATCTCTCTGGAGCAGAAGCTAATGCCACCTAAACCTGGCAGATTTATTTGAAGCAACTCTTGATGCATCTCATAATATTGCGCTGACTCACTCCTCCCCTAACTCCCCCTATAACCACTCCCCAAAATGCTCATGGTGCAAGTAGAGCAAATCGGGGCAACTAATGGAGCAAATCACAAAGACACATTGGCGCAGAACCACACAGTGTTACAATGGCACAAATTACAGCGGTTTTGGAACAATGCTCCACTTTGCCTTCAATAACACATAAAGTGCTATATAGTAACAGCATTGTGTATCACGCGGAGGTCAATTCTGTTTGTTATTGTCCACTATTATTTTAAAATAAGAATTAAAGATACGGTTTATCTTATTCATCATATCACAGCACATCATTAGGGTTAGAGTGCTATTTCACAGGAGATCCTTCTCTTGCACCTGCAAGTTTTATTCTGTTGTTCCTATATAGTAACTCTATATATATTAAATCATCTTTTTATCTGGACCTTCTAACCAACTAAAAACATGGTAATCAAAGACTGCACTTGCAAATGTTTGCAGATATTGATAAAAAGCTATTGCATTTCTCAGGGGATTATAGTTTAGGCATATATATATATATATATATATATATATATATACATATATATATATATATATATATATATATATATATATATATATATATATATATATATATACAGAAAACAAGAAGAAAAAACAGGCGCACTCCTAGGGTGATAAAGTATAAAACAGTATTTATGGGATTGTAAAATATAAAAAGCGCACTCACAAACAGAGTAAAATTAATAGCATTTATGAGATATACTCAATCGCCTTGAAGCTGTGAAGGAATGTATCAGCCTGTCCCGTTGGTGCCACCTCTGGTGTATCCGTTGGTTCAGCAAGGTGCAACGGATACAAACGGGACAGGCTGATACATTCCCTTCACAGCTTCAAGGCGATTGAGTATATCTCATAAATGCTATTATTTTTACTCTGTTTGTGAGTGCGCTTTTTATATTTTACAATCCCATAAATACTGTTTTATACTTTATCACCCTAGGAGTGCGCCTGTTTTTTCTTCTTGTTTTCTGCAGATATCCTTGGGATTTGGTGATCCTTATATACGGGCAGCAAAACTACAGTGGACTAAGTACATTTTTTGAAATTTCAACTGACATCTGGTTTTTATTTTATTTTTTATGTTTCATATTTTTTATTTTTGCTATAGATTTCAGTTGTTTTTATCACAAATTTGCCCTTTTGGGGATTCTTTGGTCAATAGCCTTGTTAACTCTATCTGATTTACACAGCTGATTTATCCTTATCAAGCTTCCTAAGGCGCTACTCCAATTTGTTTGTTTTATATATAAATACATATATATATATATATATATATATATATATATATGTATAGTAGTTTTTATTTACAAGTAAGAGTATTGCTTTGCTGGTCTGTGACAAACTATTTTTATATCATACAGCATATTTTTAATGATATATCAAATGCAGTGGTTACTTGTGCTTGTTTCCCTTGTCATATATGGAATCTTGGCAATGAAAGTATTACGCAGTGTAAATATATGAAGAACTTTAATGATGGTCCTACCATGGTGGTCCTACCACAGACATGATGGTCCTTCAAGGTGTTCCTACTGCAAAAATGTATAGTTACAGTACCTAGTATAACTTTCTCAAAACACCACTGTAACAGTGAAAAAATGTTTTGCAAAGGGAGCCTTAAATAACAGAGAATACGTCTGTTGAGCTGAAGGTATGATACTATTGAAAGCCTTAGTTGTGACATATCAAGACAATTTGAGCAAAATTGATTCAGTGGGGGTTATCATTAAACTGAAACAGCGCACTATTGCATGGGAAAAGCTCCTATTACCCTCACTGGGAGCTCTTATCACCACTATCACTGTTTAATGAATAACCACCAAATGCTGTTTTTGTTTTGCATCTCTTAGCGTGAGTTTATCAAGGCACTTTGCATTAGTATTACTGCGTGGGCATCATCTTACAATATGGGGAATGCTATGATAGAGATAAGGGAACTAACTTACATATTATAACGGGATATATGGAATTCTGCATCTCTATGGGTCGCCCAAAACAATTCTTAACAGACATTTTCTTAAGTGTGCAACATGTATTTACCAGCTTCATAATCACAGGCTGGATACAGCAGCACACCAGCAATGCATAGTAAACTACTGGACATTTGAACATAATGCCACAATATTATATTAATTTTTGTCTTCATGCTAAAAGGCCACTTAGTTTAGCCACGATTTATTTTCACTTTAGTCTCGTTGGAAAATAATACCATTTATTTATTAAGTACAAACAGTGTGCTCCACACTGGAGTTATCAATTCATAGTCTAGTGCAGGGGTGGCCAACTCCAGACCTCAAGGGCCACCAACAGGTCAGGTTCTCAGGATATCCCTGCTTCAGCACAAGTGGCTCAATCAGTGGCTCAGTCATAATGGCATAGTCATATTTGCCCTTGAGGACTGGAGATGGTCACCCCTGATCAAGTACATAACCTCTTTTAAGAAAATATGAAATTGGGAACATCATGTTCAGTTATAGCTTGTGCCAAGGTTAAGTTCTGTTTACTAGTTATAAGCACGATAACCACAATACAAGGAGTTTTTGTAAATGGAATGACCAATAAAGGGAGACAAATGAAGGCAGATGCTGTAAATAAGTGGACATGTTCAAGGTCAAACACAATGCTGGTAAAAGGTTAAAAAAACTAACCACAGCGAAAAATCCATGTTGTAGAGAAAATGAAGGCCATGGTCCACGTGAAGAACACCTTTTGCAATATGGAGATGTTATTTATTAAAGTCTCCCAGTTGCAAAACTGGGGAAAAACTCGGTGCAAAAACAGCATTATTTTATAAAAAAAAAAAAAATAAGAAATCCCACTGAAAGAATTTGGCTTTTGCGATGATAAAAAAATGTTTGCTAGTAGGTAACAGTCCCATCTTTATGATTGTGTGTCAGTTCCACTGATTCTGATTCACACGTGGAAGATCAGGAACAACCCCTTGTCAACACAGATACTGTACACAAGCAATGGGGCTGCTTCAACTCAAGCAGCAGGTACAGCACTGTACACAAGCAATGAAGCTGCTTCACTTCAAGCAGCAGGTACTGTACTGTACACAAGCAATGGGGCTGCTTCAACTCAAGCAGCAGGTACAGCACTGTACACAAGCAATGAAGCTGCTTCACTTCAAGCAGCAGGTACTGTACAGTACACAAGCAATGGGGCTGCTTCACCTCAAGCAGCAGGTACAGTACTGTACACAAGCAATGGGGCTGCTTCACCCCAAGCAGCAGGTACTGTACACAAGCAATGGGGCTGCTTCACCCCAAGCAGCAGGTACTGTACACAAGCAATGGGGCTGCTTCACCCCAAGCAGCAGGTACTGTACACAAGCAATGGGGCTGCTTTCCCCACAAGCAGCAGGTACTGTACACAAGCAATGGGGCTGCTTCACCCCAAGCAGCAGGTACTGTACACAAGCAATGGGGCTGCTTTCCCCACAAGCAGCAGGTACTGTACAGAAGCAGCCGGTTCTGTTGCTTCAGGCCCACAGAGAGACTCTAACCATAATGAGCAACAGGGAACTACAGTATATGAAAAACTGCAGCCATGATGCGCTGTGCCAGGAGCTGAGATTCCTGACCATTGATGAATAGTGTGCTGTTTTTGCTCTGGTTTTGCCGTCGGGAGTAAACAGACCCTATGCAGACATATGTATTGAGGTAAAAGGGCTGCAGGTTTAATTTTTCTTTGATACATCTTGTGTTGTTTTGTTGCCCCAGAGTTGCACCTCCTTTGCCTTGATACATGCCGCCCTATGTCTTTAGAATCTACTAAGCTTTAAATTGCTGGTTAAATTTCTGTCTGCGAAAGCAGCAGAATGACCCCAGACCGATAGCAATCCCTGACAAAATCAGCACCAAAGTTAAAATAATGACTACGTTCATTTTCTTCAAGTCCTCTTTATCACAGATGTCAGGCCGGATTTGGCCAACTAATATTTCTTCTTGATATCCAAAACCTTTTGAATAGTGGCACGTTGTTACGTCCAATGCTGCAATTGCCACGATCGCTCTTTGAATCATATGGGTGATCCAGGAATTTCCACAGCAACTGAGAGGGTTTCCATTCAGGGAGAGGGTCTTTAAAGTACCTTCTAATGCTGGCATATTGCTGTCTTGTAAATTAATGAAACTGTTGTGGCTTAGGTCGAGAATTTCTAAATGACAATCTTTAGTCCACATTGGTAACCAAGTTAGTTGATTCCCCGAGAGGTTTAAATACGTAAGGTGAACAAAAAGGGGCAGATCGATGTTCAGCAGGGCTAGAGAATTGTCTTCTATAGACAACAGCTCTAGAGAACTTTCCAATCCCGCCAATGCTCTCGGTTTTATTGTAAGTCCTTGGTTCAATGACAGATCGAGAACAGTCAATGGAGTCTCATAAAAGGCATATTGAGGTACATCGTTAATCATGTTCATTCTAAGGTTTAAATGTCGTAAAGTAGGAATGTTAAAAAATGATACACATCCATGTTCCTTTTCGTCGTTTCTTTGTTTTGCCACTCCCAAAGTCGTACTGCACAGACTAATCTTATTGCTTTGGAGGTCAATTCTCACAATGCTTGGCAGACCTGGAAAAATGCTGGGTTCTAGTATATGTAGGTGGTTATTTTGTAGGTAGAATTCTTGTAAACTATGAAGAGAGTTCGTACTCCCTGATATGTTCTGTAAGGAATTGTCACTTAAATCAAGAATGACTAATGAGCTCAAAGTACCAAATTGGCCAACGGAGAAGACTTTGAGGCAATTTTTGCTTAGGTTTAAAAACCGAAGAGATGGCATAGTAACAAAGAAGTCCTCAGGGATGGATTTTACTTCATTATAACTTAAGTCTAAATGGCTAAGCTTGGATAAATTTACAGGGATGGTGTTTTTAAGGTCCTTATTTTCACTCTGATTTAGAAGGCGGAATGGATCACCCATCCACTCCATTTCATCATGAGATGCGTCTGCACCAAGATGTATAAAATTCTTTGATAGGTCTAGGAAAATCAGATTGTTCACCCTCGGTAAAACAGGAAAACGAAATAGTTTATTCTCGCTCAGGTCCACGTGTTCAAGTTTGTATTCATCCTCCGAATCTGATGTATGAAACATTTCAATGCTGTTTTTGCTCAGATTAAGAGTCCGAAGCTGTCGAAGGCTAAAATCTGAGATACAGGTGATGGAGTTCATGGCGAGATTTAGATTGATGAGATGTTTTAGGTTCTCAAAAGATCCTTCCTCTATATCCATGATAATGTTATTGTGAAGATCCACGTCCGTCAGCAATGGGCATCCAAGAAACATCTTTGGTGAAATCATCGTAATGCTGTTCTCTGACAGTGAAAGAGATTGAAGAGATGGGGCTTGTTCTAGAAAGTAGTTAGTCATGTCAGTGTACAGGCTGTTTCTTGACAGGTCCAACCTGCTTACATGGGGTAATACTCCAATTCCTGATGCCCCATTTTGGACAACTCGATCTAAGTAGTTCCCTGAAAAGTTTATTACCTTCAAATTGGTCATGTGCTTGAAGGTATCATGCTGAATAAAGCCTATTTTGTTTGCACTTAGATCAAGATTCTCTATAGATCTATAAAAAATCAGTGGCTTCTCTGTTATATTCTGTAGTTCATTTTTGGATAAGTCTAGTGCTTTTATGTTTGGATGAAGTCCCAGGGGGATTTGGTGAAAATACTTGTTCTGACAAAATGCCTCCATATTTACCTGTAGACCAAAGAAAAATGAAATATAATTAATAACAGAAGTTGACATAATTGAATTACTTTTTTTTAGTGTTAGTGAAAACCTGGAACAAGAAATAGTCGTCGTTACACGGATTCTAAGTTCTATTTTAAATATTCAACAATACTATTAATATTATTATAGTTTATTTATACAGTAACGACATATTCTGCAGCTCAGAACAACGGGGGAACAGGATTAGATAACTTACATAAACCAAATAACATACCAAATAAGGACAAACGAACACAAACAGAGAAAAAAGGTACTGTAATGGGGGCCCTGCTTGAGAGATCTTATAATGTAGAGGGAGGAAGGTGGGTCCAGTTGAAACAAAAGTTTAAGTGGCTGTTCATTGTGGGACTGAGTGTGTCTCAGGATGGAGTTTGGTCCAGTCACAGGGCTGGTCCCATTCAGGTTTGCGGGTGTGGATGTTTGGGGGTGTCAGATGGCATGGAATTTGGTACAGCCACACAGCTGGTTCCAATTGGGTTAGAGGGTGTATATGTTAGAGGGCTGCCAGACAGGCTTCCTTAAAAAGTTTTCAGTGAGCTTTTAAAAGTCTGAAAGCTGTTGGAGAGGCTAATGGTGCGTGATCGGAAATTTCAGAGAGGGTGCCGCACGGGAGAAGACTTGTACGCAGGAGTGAGAGGACATAATAAGGGAGGAGAGATCAGGGGTGTTTGGGGAAGTATTTGTATATAAGGGCTGAGATATAAGGGGTGGAAGGAACATGTCTTGATTCTAATTGTTAATACTGTATGATCTGACTATGATACATGTATTTTACACTGTTGAAGGAAGACATATTTTAAAGAAAAAAGTGAAACATTAGATAATTTCTACTCTGCTTTTTTCTTTTGCATGTGCCCCACCTTTTACTTTTTGGCCATGTTCATTTTAATATAGGGCCACCATGCTGTGTGGTTGTAATTTGCAGCAGGAAATGCAATAATTATAGCAAATGCAACTGGAAAAGGTAACACTTGCCAGATACTTCAGTATCACTTTGTAGTCTATGCATCATGCTCCAAGAGAGATCACTTTGGCATGTACACCAATCGTCAGATCTACTAAATGGCTGGTATTTACTTAATATGTAGATTTGACAAAATCTGTATCATCAATGGACCGCAGCATTAAATGCATTCACTAAGTATACTATATATAATATTTTAATAGAATGAGGGAGTAACATATGCAAGTCTCCCAGCTTCACTACTGATGCATTCACTGCCATACTTATCATAGAACATCCATAGCTTTCAATAGAATATTTAACATTGTAAATCTGCTGATACCTTTCGCCAGCTGATTTACAGCCTGGAGATTTCAATACATAGAACCCAGAGTTTTTTATTTTTAGATTGTAAGCTCCTTGGAGTAGGATCCTTCTTAACTACTGCACCCGGGTACATGTAGGTTTCACTTTTATTCTTATTGTCTTCAAACACCCATTGGAACGCACCGCAGAATATCAACCAAAAGTGCTTGTGGCGCAAAGTGACCATAAATAAACAATAAGATGTGCAAATAAACCCAGTGATTAATAAACACTCAAAACGCATATACTGTTACTCCATATGTAGATCCTCTGGTTCATAGGCTCCTTGGTGACCTCATAACTTTGCGCCACAAGCACTTTTTGGCTGAGTTCTGTTATAGTTGCGGTTTGGGGAAACCGCTGGTGTTCAGGCAGCCGCTTGACTTTATCACTATATTTGTTGCGCTTTATCTCTGTTTCACCGCAGAATATGTTAACATGTTAGAAATATAAACAACATGTGATAATGCCGGCAATTTCTTACGCGTGTATTTTCTGCCATGCACTAGATATCATGAAAAATCAACATCACGCTGCAATATACACAATTTCCTTACATACCAGGCCAAGTCTAAAATACTGTAGATTATAGGTAAACTAACACACATCCATTAAACCTTTTATGAGGCAGTATGCTGCAAATATAGTATAATATCCAATATGGATTATAAATGTACAGAACTATATTTATTTCTGAATCAATAAATGCTGAAATGCATGTAAAAATGGCCTATTAGGAGAGAAAATTGGTTATATACATATTACATTTAAGTGGAATAATACACAATATTATGTAATGTTAATCATACATTAAAAGATGTTTCATGGTTGAGGTATTTATTTTCTGGCATAATTGTATACTGCACACAGCCCCCTGAAGAAACAAAGGCCTCCTTCACCCACTCCCCTTACTGTATGTTTATTGGCTCTCTGATAACGACAAGTGGGGAGGTAGAGGAAACACTTAATTGACAAACCCTATCACAGGTCCCTTGGAAATGGGATTTGCACTGAATTCCCCCTAAAAACGAAATCAATCAAATATTTGCTTTAAGTATGGTTACATTTGTTTAGGGAAACAACTAGGCAGTGTTTCACTAAGCTCCCATAACAGGTATTAGAGCCCAATCTGAGTTACAGGGCGTTGAGTTGAATGGCCGTTAATGCCGATCGAGCTCTGATACCCGTTACCCGAACTTAACCTCTCAGATTGTTGAATTATTAACAACATATTTTTGGGGTCAACTACCAGCTATTGTACCTCTAAGCCCATTAAATCGCCATATTTAGCTTCCTATCCACCTACTGTAGTATGACTTTCTAAACTAATAAAGTAGCTGGCTCTGCCCTTAGTAAATGTATATATTTAATTGTATTGCAAATTGCAGACAGACCATCTCCTTTGCGAGATACATCATTTACAAAGACTGTGCTAATGCTTTACACATTGCTCTTATATTAAATGTAGGTTTGGCAATGCCACAGAAGAACGGCTGAGATTCCCATGACCATAACATAGTGAGTTTGTGAGTTTAATCAATCACTGTAGTAGGAAGACATCTGCCCGGCATTAATAGTCTGGAGACTCAATAACAACAGATGTTATTGCCCAATCCTAATGTAGTCCGCTCATGTGCCTTACAGCAGCACTGCATTAAGGCCTATTTCTATAAGCAAAGTAATATGTAACTGTGAGTTGTTGTCTAGAACTGAAAAGATGTCTTCTATTGTAAATGTCATTGTGTTATTTGGGTACCATAAGACGGTATGCCCAGCTCCAGCCCTCAAGCCACCCCAACAGGTCAGGTTTCCATAGGGTTACCAGACGTCCCAAACATACGGATTGTCCCTTATTTCATTGACTTGTCCCGTTGTTCCGGAAAGGTCTGTCGGGACGCGTTAATTGTCCCATATTTTAGTGTCTTCCCGTGCAGTGCCTGAACTTTACATTACTTTAATGAAATCGGTTCTAAAACCTTCTTTCGTCTTTCCCTGCCAAGAGCAGAGAGGATAAATACCAGAGTACAGCAGTCAAGCAGGAGATACCATTCAGCTTGAAGCTTTTCCAAATCTTTTGTCACGCATTATGACATCACACTTTGATACTGGATTTCAGCGTCCCGTATTATAAATACTTAAATGTGGAAACTCTACATTTTCAGGATATCCCAGCTTCAGCACAGGTGGTTCAATCAGTCACTGCTTCAGCATAGGTGTATCAATGAGAGCTTCACTGGAGCCTGCCACCCAGATGAAGACACTGGTGTCTTGAAATGGGTTGGAAGGGGAATGTTTCCCTGCCTGAGTGGTTTTTTTAAATGGGAAGTAGATAAAATATACAGTGTGTTTCCAATTTTTTTATTACGAATGGGCAAATTCGTGGGTTAAAAATTCAAACCCCCCCTGGAACTCAATAGGTCTGAATCATACTAAACTCGATGTATGGGCCAGTATGCAAGGCAGGAAAAAATCTAAATCTCAGATTTGGTTCTGGTCCCCCTACCCTGCGACCCTTTCAATAATGGCCCCTGAGTAACTGTTAAAACTGTACGCTTATAATATATATTCTCTCTAACTGTGCATGCAATGTCTTGTATATAATGTATAACCCTGTTAACTTATGTAACTGTATTTGTAACCATGTCATCTTAACTCTATGCCCAGGACATACTTGAAAAGTGAGGCAACTCTCAATGTATTACTTCTCTGGTAAAACATTTTATAAATAAAAATAAAAAAGTCCTCCGAGGACCCCTATCTCCTCCAGTGCAGTTGTAGGGTCCCCATGTTAATTGCAAGCAGATTCTGCCCACCTCCTCTGATGCAATACTTTCCTGGTGTCAGAAGAGCCCGGGGAACAGCAGGGGAGAGGAAGCCTATCAAGCCCCTGATTGAGTCACCTGTGCTGAAGATGGGATATCCTACAAACCTGACCTGTCGGAGGGGCTTGAGGACCAACGTAGAGCACCCAATTTTGTGATGTCCTGGAAATGCTTGCCGAACACAAGTGCCACAGACATACAGTATAGACCCATATTTGGTGGTGCTAATCCACAAAACCCCATCCAGCAACATGAGAACTTATTGCCCTTTGATGTGGGATTTTCACTACAAAGTTTTGTTACGGTACATCCCTTTTCAAACAATTAGCAATTATAAAGTCAAAACAATTGTTTTTGTAGTGGAAAGCAGAATGCCGATTAGTGTTAAGGGCATTTTGATTGTAAGGGTCTCACGCTACGGTAGAGCTGGACGCCATTCACTTCAATGTGCCTAGTGTGCAACATTCCCTGCAACCTGTGCACAAAGATTGTAGCAGCACCCACTGATCTCTCCCCGACGTGCTCAGCCTCTGAGAGTCTGTAACTTCCCTTCATAAATGGAGAGCTGAATGTTATGGGAAATTGCACTAATTTCTATGAAACTCCAAAACGTTTCATTCCATAAATTGACTCCTGACAAAGCTACAACCTTAGTGAAACGTGTAGGGACCCTGATGGCGAGAGCCGAGAGAGGATCCAGAGAAGTGCGGTCTGTGTTTCCGGGCAGTCGTAACCGGAAAGGACATCAGCAGACAGAAGTGACATCAGCAGACGGAAGTGACATCAGCAGATATCCAACTCGAGTAGACCTCAGTGTTGCGGAAGCGGTGAGATCGCGACTCACCATACCATCGGGAATTACCGGTTTTATCTGTTTAAGACCTTAAAGAATGACCTTCCTGTAAGCGTTCAATCTGGAGGGCTGCTTTGATTTTGATAAAAAGTTGATCACTATTTTATATACTGTCAGCACCATTATTCAGTTTCCTCTTTTTTGAGATCACCAACCCACATGACATCTTTGCCACTGATTGTGATATGCCCATTTGCAATCACTCACATGAGTAGAACCATTGGAGGTTACACAGCGTCATTGCCGTTTTTTACTTTGCAATATTACACCATTTGCGTTCTCTCTGTGTCTCTTTTTCCCCTCTGCGCCATCTCCTGCTCCCCTTTTTTTTAAAAAGAATCTTCATTCCATAAATGACATCATAACTTCAATATGCTTTAGAAAAAAACAAAACAATGTTTGTTTAAAAAGAAATGAAAGAGTATGAAAAATCTTTAGGGTACAGTCTGCCTTTAATCAAGCCCAACATATTCCCAATCTTTGACCTTTTGCCCCCATTTTCCAGTGAAGCTGTCCATTCTTATCGTCCTTTGTTAAGTATTGTATGCATGGTCCCATGTTGTGTATATATAGATAGAAAGGTGCTTGTTGAGTTAGGTGTGATAGAGCTGATTCAGCACTACCACAGGGAAAGTTCCATCAAGTCAGTGGGGTTTTCATTGCAGTAGTGCCGAATCTGCACTATCACACTTTACTGAATAGACCCAATATACGCCAACCAACTTTATTTAATTTTGGGAGTGCACAAGTTTTTATTAATTAATAAATTAATTTTATATATATAAAAATGTATATACTGTATATATATATATATATATATATATATATATATATATATATATATAAAGAAAAGAGCGCAACCCCCATAGCGTAACAAGTAAATTTAATAGGATGGGGGGATGGGCAAGGGTGGGCAAAAGGTGCACTTACAAGTACAGTACTTATACAGTTATAAAAAGCGTTTGTGAATATATCACCGCCACAATGAAAGTCCTCTGAGGAGATACTGCTGCACGGCTCTGCTCACAAACAGCTCACAAGTCTAGATGATAAAAATGTCGTGTTATAAGACAAGCTCACTGCTTGTAGCCTCAATACAAGCCCTGGACACGATCCGGCCTTGACCGCGTCTCCGCGCAATGACATAATGCCATTTTTAGAAGAGTCCTAACGTGTTTTGTTGCTCACGGCGACTTCATCAGAGGACCCTAAAAAGGTGTTTAAACTTGGGAGGTTTTTCCATTTTGCTCTATGGGCATGACCTACTATGGTTGTTCCCCCTCATACAGAGGTAAAAGGAAAGGTTCACAGTGTAGTGTTAGTAGTGTTAGGACCTGCAAATTTGGTTATGCCTTGACGTTAGCATGCAGACTTATAGCACTTTGGCCAAAGGGTTTAACTAAATGACCAAGAAAATATTATTATTGGAGATTTGCAACGCTCTGTAGAACTCCTTTTGATATATATATATATATATATATATATATATATATATATATATATATATATATGTATGTATATATATGAGCATACAGTTGTATTTACATTTGCATATTTGCTTTGCTGTGGAGGGTTTTTGTCACTTTTTTTACTCACCATAACTTAACTCAGTATTATGGTTGGCCCATCCTTTAGCTTCTTTGCATACCCAGTTAATCAACCCCACACTGATGAGACCCATTAAGGTCGAAACGGCTGTCTGTGGGTGGGTTTTCTGGGTATGCACCTTAACCCTGTCTGTGCTCAAAGCTGTGACCATGCAGCAAGCTTAAGCCTATAGGGAACCATGTTAAAAATGGTTTTTGAAGCAAAAAGTGGCACTGTGTGCTCATTTGCATGTCATTTCCCAGAATCCCTTGCTGCAGTGGAAGTGCTGTGTGCTGGGTGATAATGGGGAAAGGAAGGGTTGCAGACCTGCCTAAGACATGCAGATGAGCATGCAGTTGTATTTACATTTATATATATATATATATATATATATATATATATATATATATATATATATATATATATATATAATGTGGTGGTGTTGGGGTTTGCGCTTGCTGGGAATGTGTGTGTTAATTCATAGATATATACATATATATTTTTTTTATGTGAGCTTTTTTAATTGTTTTGCATAGGTTTGTTAAAAAAGTGTTATACCTGCAAAAAAAAAAAAAAAAAAAAAGTTTTATGACATGGAATACATTAGCCTTAATAACCCATCAAGAAGCAATATTATTGTATTTTGGATGTATTACATATGAAGGATATGTTTTTATTAAGTGAGATCAGGCTAAAGTATTAATTACTGTATTTTTGTTTTCAAGACTTCAGTGCAAGAAACATTAGTTATACAAAATTATTGCACATTAAACAAATTCCTTCAGTCGCTGCTTGCTTGATTTCTTTGATGTTGTTAGATAGAGTTCATAGTTTAGAAACAGATGCTGGGAGGGAAACAGCAGTCATTATGGAATGGTAAACATCTACATTCAAAAGAGACTTTACATTCCAAAAACAACAGTTCCTAAAATACTTTCTGGAGAGGAGATGATTAGGCATTTTTCACAGGGAATTAGTAATGACTGATTCTAGTCTTCAAGGAGAGAGGATGCACTGAACATTTCGAGCATAACTACTTTTGGAAAGTTGCAGTATTGTCAAAACCACTGTACACCCAGGTTATTATGAGATTCAAGTTAAGTCCGGGATCAATGAGTTTCCAGAGTCCATCAAAATATAGGTCTCTCACCCGGAATGTATTGCAATTACCTTAAAAAGGGAGGACTGGATTGAAAGCTCAAGATGACATGGAGCAATGTTGGGGATACTGGAGTTGGTATTTCTCTGCATGTGATATTTAGTATTGCTAGTCTAACTCCATGTCATCATGAGATTGTAGTCCAGTTCTAGTTTTCCAAATCTCAGATGCCCATAGAAATACACTGTAAATATATTGCTTCTCTGAGATTAGAGTTAGAAAACGTGGACCAGAAAAAAAAAAGGATTTCAGTATTAGTGGATACCTTTTATATTTGGACTAACACTTTATATTTTAGGACAGGGTTCCCAGAAAACTTGTCCTAAAATATAAATTGTTAGTCCCCCCAAAAAATATCACCGGATACTGAAGTACTCTTTTTTTTTTTGCACCGGGCAAATGGACTAACACGGATAACTCAAATTAAAACATAGCGTGGCGTCTACTCTTATGATGACATGGAGAAAGGTTGGCAATACTGCAGCTGTTTCAGCAAATAATAGCCAAGACCAGAGGCATGTATGTATGTCTTTATTTATATAGCGCCATTAATGTACATAGCGCTTCACAGTACTAATACACGTGATAATCATATAAATAACAAATAATATAAATAACAGATCATGAGAATAAGTGCTTGAGACATAAAAGTAAAATTTCGGAAGAGGAGTCCCTGCTCCGAGCAGCTTACAATCGAATTGGTAGGTAGGAAGAACGTAAGTGTGTCTGCAGGGGGCCAAGCTTTATGTATGAGGTGTATAGTATTAGGCATGGTGCTACTCATATGCTTCTTTAAGCAAGTGTGTCTTAAGGTGGTCTTAAAGGTGGATAGACAGGGCGCTAGTCGGGTATTGAGGGGAAGGGCATTCCAGAGGTGCGGGGCAGTCAGTGAGAAAGGTTTATGGCGGGAGAGGGCTTTAGATACAAAGGAGGTCGAGAGAAGACATCCTTGAGCGGAACACAAGAGTCGAGATGGTGCATAGCGAGAAATTAGGGCTGAGGAGGAGGAGCAGAAGAGTGTAAAGCTTTAAAAGTAAGGAGGAGAATTGAGTGTGAGATGCAGGATTTGATAGGAAGCCAGGAGAGGGATTTCAGCAGGGGAGACGTTGGGACAGATTTAGGAAAGAGTAGAGTGATTCTGGCAGCAGCTTTTAGGATAGATTGTAGGGGAGATAGGCGAGAGGCAGGAAGGCCGGACAGCAGGAGGTTACAGTAATCGAGACGGGAGAGAATGAGGGCCTGAGTCAAAATCCAGTCCTCAACCCCCCCCCCTCCAAACTGGTCAGGTTTTCAGGATATCCCTGCTTCAGAACAGGTGGCTCAATCAATCCCTGCTTCAGCACAGGTGACTCAATGAGTCCCTGCTTCCGCACAGGTGGCTCAATCAGTCCCTGCTTCAGTCTTTGATTGAGCCCCTGATTAAGCCACCTGTGCTGAAGCTGGGATATCCTGAAAACCTGACCTATTGGGGGTCTTGAGGACTGGATTTGAGCTGACCTAGACTCATGACTATTGACCGCAGATAAGAACCCCTTGGCCCACCTTGGCCCACCTAGTGAGCCCATTCTCCTACTTCCTGTGAAGACCCTCTTAGACCCTTTTGGTATCTTTCATATTTAGGATAGCCTTGTGTTTGTCTCAGTTTTGCAGCTAAGAGACTTGGGTCAACAGATCACTGTGTATAAAGGATAATGTCTTGACAAAAAATAGTGGTTTGGATTAAAATCTCCCGGGTTCAAAACGGGGACAAAATGTGGAGCAATGTCGAATATTGCAACTTCTTTTATTGACTGAAAGTTCTGAAATACATACAGCAAAGACAGGATGCGGACAACAGCTACAGTCCATGTTAAATAGGTACATTTTGAGGAAATACTTAATAAGTAGAGATGGGCGAATCCGTCCAAATACGTTTCTTGGGTTTTCTCTAATTTCCCCCTCCCTCCTACCCCCCCAATTACCATTTTGCGGTGTAAAATCTGCGGACCGATTTGGTCGGTTTTAATCAGTGCGGTTTCATCAAAATCCACCATTGGATACACCCCGTGCATGGATATGTAGAATCCAATCCGCGGGTTCAGCAACTCGACAGATTATTAAGCCTCTGCCAACGGATTGCTGAATCCGCCGATTGAATTCTGCAAATCCGTCCACGGGGTGCGGAATCCGTGGAGTGTATTGGTAATAATAATGAAAAAATCCCAAAACGCAAATCGCCCTTTTTGAGATTGATCCGCGTTAATCCGCGCACCAAAGAAACCGTCCGATGCGCTGCGGATCCAAATCCGCTAAAAAAATTCACCCATCATTATGGTTAAGTGGCTGCAACATTAAAAGTGTCTTTTGGAAAATCAAATAACTACTCCAGTCTGAGCATTTTTTGTCAAATACCAGTGCTAGAGTTGGATTATCAGCAGATAAACACACGCTCCTGTACTGTATGTAATGCACCTCTGTTGTTTGTTTAAGTGTGGCCATATGTACCCCTCAAAATCTCTCAAAACCTACGAGTTATCAAAACAGACGAGCAACTCACTCACTCAACGTGACAGGCAGAGATTAAAAGGTCACCTAAAGGTGAAGTAACATTTAGAAATATATTGCCCAGCTGAAAATAAGAAAACTATTTCAGTCACTTTGTTCTCATGTTAAAGGTTTTATTATTTAAGAAAAATTTAACAGACTTTCAAGTGCAAAAGAGTCTCACTGCAAAAATAAAAATCAGCTCTCCAAATGATGTGGCATTCGGTAAGGGTTACTTAGGTACCTACAGTATACAGTACAGGCATACCCTGGTTTAAGGACACTCACTTTAAGTACACTCGCGAGTAAGTACATATCGCCCAATTGGCAAACGCCAGCTCACGCATGCACCTGTCAGCACGTCCTGAACAGCTATACCGGCTCCCTACCTGTACCGAAGCTGTGCGCAAGCGGGGAGACTATAGAGCCTGTTACAAATGCGTTATTTACATCAGTTATGCACGTATATGACGATTGCAGTACAGTACATGCATCGATAAGTGGTAAAAAAGGGAGTGCTTCACTTTAAGTACATTTTCGCTTTACATACATGCTCCGGTTCCATTGTGTACTTTAATGCGGGGTATGCCTGTACCTATCTAAGCAAGGAAGGCAGGAGTCAGTACGTCAACTCTCCCTGTGAGTCGCATTGATCCGGATCAGTCTTACAATTTTTGTATGGCTGTGCACTGCAACCCGGTAATAAAATGCAGGACAGAACCCGTTCCAAACTATTCAAAACTATTTATTAAGGCATAAACAAAATCACATATCTCCAGGAAAAAGACTCTGACGTGTTTCATACCACAATGGGTACTTTATCGAAGAGTAACTGGATACATTCATAATTTTAAATGCAGCATCACTGATAGAAATGATACTTTTACATCTAAATACTTTTTTTTTTTTTTTATGGTTCAGAAACCAGAACTGATTTCGATCCTTGGAGGCCGACATCTATTCCAAGTTTAGAATTACGCAAATGAAAATATCACGTGTGAGCACATTCACATGTCTCAGAGAGGTCTACAGCCCTGCTTTCCCCCGTTATCTCCTGGCATACAGTGCTTCCACGGCAGCAAGGGATTCTGGGAAATAACCTGCAAATGAGCACACAGTGTCACCTTTTGAATTGATTTAGGATTGCAATTGACAACTGCAGACAGTGGTTCCCCTTTGCTCCGGCAAAGAATGGGATTTAATGAGGCAATCCATGCGGGCGATTGTTTTTGAGAATTGTTTTATTTTTTAACATAGGTTTGAAGCAGGGGGTCTACGGAGCTGAACCACATTCATTTCAGCTCCGGATACAGACTGCTTCTGGAGATACAGACCTCTGTAGAGGGTGCCGGTATCCACTCTGCATAGCTAGCAGGGATCACGTATTGGCCAATTTTCAAAGCTGTCACGCCCTGCGGGCCAATAGGAAGCCGTGACATCATCTGGCGTGGTTTCTTATTGGCCCACAGGATGCAGGAGCTTTAAAAAGCAGAGAGATACTGGCACCCACATCGGAAGTAATTATCTCTGGAAGCAGGGGGTCTCCGGAGCTGAAATTAATGGGTTTCAGCTTCGGAGACCCCCTGCTTCAAACCTCGCCTGGGAGGATCGCTCTTTCAACAAGTAGCAGAATGAAATGAGAAAACGACTAGTCAATTTCACAAAGATGTACAGTATCTGATCAAGATGGGGAAAAAAAATATCATTTAAAATGTGTTGCATTTTCAGTCAGTCAAAGCAACATCAACTTTAACAGATTGGCCCAGATTCACTAAAAGGTGCAACACTATAGCACAACCGAACTTCCATTGCTAATGACCATATTGTTATTGATTCTTTAGTGAATATGGGCCATTCAGCGCTACAACATTCTCTATACCAGGGGGGCTCAACTCTACTCCTCAAGCCCCCCACCCCCAACAGGTCAGGTTGTCAGGATATCCCTGCGTCAGCACAGGTGCCTCAATCAGTCCCTGCTTCAGCACAGGTGGCTCAATCAGAGGCTCAGTTTTCAACTGAGCCTCTGATTGAGCCACCTGTGCTGAAGCTGGGATATCCAGAAAAAACTGGCCTATTGGGGAGGGGCTTGAGGACTGGAGTTGAGCCCCCCTGCTCTATACCAGCAGGGCCGTTTTAATACCTTCGTAGGCCTTGGGCACTTTTATTTCTAGACGCCTGTGTGTCCGATATTTTTACTCATTTTTATGCTAATTTCGTTTGCTTGTTTCTTCCGATACTAGCGATATTTGGCATCGATACTTTTGTTTCGATATTTAAAGGTATCGATACTTCGAAGGCATTTTAAATTATTTTGTTTTCTCTTATTTTGTGATTTTATTTTGTTTAGGTATTTTTTCAAGTGAAATATTGTAGGCCCTAAAAGGTTCGTAGGCCCCAGGCACTGTGCCTACTCATCCTAATGTATACCAGGGGTGCACAAAGTTTTTAACTTGTGCCCCCCCTACCTGCTTACCTCCTGCCTCGCGCCCCCTCTCCTCCTCGGCTCCGGCGTCAAATGACGTGGCGGAGTCATTTGACGCCAGTTACCATGGCGACGCGTCGCCAAAGATCAGGTAAGAAAAGCTGCAGAGGCCTCACGCGATCCTCCCGGCACTTAATTTAAGTGCCTTGGGGGGAGCGTGGGGCCTCTGTAGCCACCGCGCCCCCCCCCCAGGAAATTCTCCCACCTCCCCCTGGGGGCCACACACCCCCACTTTGCGCACCGCTGCTCTTTACTACATTTCTCTCTTTCCAGACTCCAACATTTCTTCCATCTTCAAAAATGTAAAAGAAACAAAAAAGCTCAGTTAGGGCATACACACTGATCATAAGGACGTGCTAAATGAATACATGCAGTACTTTCTCTGCCTTGCACAATCTCCATTATATAAGTGGAGAGTTTGCTGGTAAACATTCACTTTTTTTTGTCTGTGTGTGTGTGATGTTGCAACTCAAAGCCAACACATTATATTAGGAGCACATTTTTTAAATTTTCTATCTCTGTTACTTGGGCTTAGTTGGGAATCTGTTTACAATTTCCCCTGATTTCTTTATTCTGCAGACCATGGCTGGAATAAACATGCACTCCCCCCCACCCCCTCCAACCCCCCCCCTCCAACCCCCACCCCAACCCCACGAGTTATTTTCATACAGGGCAATGTGAATTCGCTCGAAACTCATTACGTGAGTCATCTCGAATGGGAACTGAATTAGTAGGATACATGAAAAGTTTGTACTATTCTTCTGCAACCTTATTTTTAGTTACTACTTCCTCAGTTCTGCAGTTTCTTCTACGTATGTTTTTGCGCATGTACCAATGTATTAAGCAAAAAAACAGAAGGGCTCACTATTATGTGTGGTCATTTCTTCTTAGTGTCACATGAGAGTAAGCAGGGATAAGTTGAATAGGTACCTTCTTAGGCACAGTTTATACACTCCGCTTGCTAGCGAGAGTGCGCGCTCCTGCTGCGCCGCTGCAGCACAAGTGATTCCTGGTCCTAGTGCTGGCGGCAATGAGGGGGTGTGGCGGGGTTGTGGGGGACGTGTCACAAAGCTGGTTCGCCCTCATTGGCTGAACCAGCTCACGTGATGCTAACTTCACTCGGAAGCCGCCTGAGAAGACAACATTTATTGTCTCCTCAAAATGCTGCCGTATCAACACGCCTTTTCGCCTGCAGGACTATGAAATACTTAGCCAATTAGTGAAGTGTGGTTGACGCGCACGCACGCGCACACAGCAACTCCGACACTATAAGCTCGGCCTTAGAATTGTGGAAGGATACACACACCGGCTCATAAATTCATATTGGGGACATCATTCACCTCCCACTTGTTTTGAGGAAATGCCCCTTTATTATGTCTTCATTGATGATATGAGTGATAAGAAATGCTGATAATTACCCTAGAGTAGGGATGGGCAATGCCAGTCCTCAAGGGCCACAAACAGGTCAGGTTTTGAGGATATCCCTGCTTCAACCCAGGTGGCTCAATCAGTGGCTCAGTGTGTAAAGCAATATGATTGAGCCTTTCAAATACAGAAAGTACGCCTATTTCATAGACATATAAGAGCTAGCACAAGAGCTGGAGGGTCGCCGGCTCAGTGGAAATGGGAGGAAGTACTTCTTAACAGAAAGGGTGGTGGATTCATTGTATAAACAATTTCTTCAAAGTGCAGGTCTCCTCAAAGACAGATAGAAAGGAGAGCTCTACTCACAAGTTCATAATGAAGTTCTCCATTTAATGTGACAGCAAAGAACAGTGGAACCACATTTCAGGTCCCTTCCTTATTTCTCTGGACCTTTAGGACCTTTCATCATCTCTGTCTTTGAGGAGACCTGTACTTGGAAGACATTGCTTGTCTGTGTTGTGTTGGTTGCACAAGCAGGACTCTCCTCACCTGAGGCTGTTTCCCCGTACGTTGGAATTGGATTAATGGTGTAGCCTCCCAAAAATGGTGGTACAGTAGAGGGGAACATGGTAAGGAAATAAAAAAAATGCTTGAGATAGACATAAGACTAGCCTAAAAAACAAACAAAAAAAAACAAATCCAAGGATCGAAAAGAGCTACAAAGCCCAGAGTGGTGGAGTGTTTCGCATAACAACTTTTTGGACCTGATGGATTGTACGAAGGTAACCCATGGTAGTGTTTAATAGAGGGGAGCTGATAAAAAAATGCCCACAGGAGAAAAAAAAAAAGAATTAAATAGAACAGACTGGAAAAGTACAGGCATACCCCACATTAACATACACAATGGGACCGGAGCATGTATGTAACACAGGCATACCCCGCATTAACGTACACAATGGGACCGGAGCATGTATGTAACACAGGCATACCCCGCATTAACGTACCCTTTTCCCCACTTATCGACGCATGTACTGTACTGCAATCATCATATACGTGCATAACTGATGTAAATAATGCATTTGTAACAGGCTCTATAGTCTCCCCGCTTGCGCACAGCTTCGGTACTGGTAGGGAGCCAGTATTGCTTTTCAGGACGTGCTGACAGGCGCATGCGTGAGCTGCCTTTTGCCTACTGAGCGATATGTACTTACTCGCGAGTGTACTTAAAGTGAGTGTCCTTAAACCAGGGTATGCCTGTAGTAGGTAGATGAGATGTACTGTACTGAAAAAAGGAACGGGAGAATTCATTTTGCATTACAGGATAGTATGGGCTGGCATGTATCGTATGTGCTTTACTGTCAATGTTTGACACTTCCCCTAATCTCTTACAGCAAGTGTCCCTGGTGTATACTATTATTTTCCAACTGGCACCTAACCGGATGTTCTTGAACTTGCATGTTATTTAGGAAACCCTTCCTATTAAAACTGCTTTAACAGCATATTTTTGTCTCTCCCCTGCCTGCTGACACTCTGGTTTCACACTTTTTATACCTGTCTAGTCCCCTATGGGTTCAGGGTGGAAATGAATAAGAACTCATCAATGTGCACATCACAAACACTGCAATGCATTGATTCACATAGCAGTGAACACATTCAATAAATGTAGTCTCGTTATATGAAGCAGGTTTGTCATTTTTCATACACTTATTTTAGCCTCTTCATTTATTAATATAACTAAGAACAATTAAAGCCTCTTTACCACGCTGCTGATAACAAAGCATGGTAATATTGTAGCTTTTCAGAAGTAAAATTGAGTTTATCATATGGGCAGTAATATGAATATGTATACCTAATTCTGTGTTGCATTATAATACAGTAATGTGAGCACATGTAATGTGTGCAGGACATTTCTATTATAGGACGTTGTTTAATTTTGGAAGGGATACATTATTATCAATTTCACAAAGAACTAGCAACCTTGTTCCAGATAAAAAAAATACAGTAACTTTAATTTTGTAATACTATTAAAAGTGCAGACTCCACAACCACATATATAATGGTGCCTTCCCACTATGCTTCCAAAAATCTACTCACCACTGCGTTAGTGAGTGTAAGGGTCCTCCGTCGTGGCCGTTCCCCTTCGGCACCAACACATCCCTGAACTCCTTGCCTCTAGCAAGATGGACAGCATGTAAGGTTGTTTTGCCCTCGCCCAAGATGGCCGAAGTGGATTCATTCCGCCCTCAACCTGGATGCAGTTGTAATCGGCTGCACCTGTTCCTGACCTTTATAAGGAAGCTATTTCAATTCAGCCAGCACATGAGCAAGGTGCCTTATCCCATGTGCTACTGGACCCTGTCTGGTATCCCACTGCGCTTTGCCTTGCTGAACCTCTGACGTTACTTGGACCTGCCCTGACCTTGAAACCGTGACCCCCGACTACGCTGCTGCACCTTGCCCTGACCTGGCTCATGACCCGGATATTGTCCTCGATCAGGACTCAGTCCTTAGGCCTGTGGTCAGTTCCCATATCCCTTCTCGGCCCTGCGAATTGACCTCCTGGTTAGTAACGAGCACTGTCACATTGTCCTATTCAACATGGGCCGCCTACATTCTTATGAATGTAAGCTACTAACGTACAGTACACGTGTTACATTATAAATTTGAAAGGCAGTACAGGTTAGTAAATTACATACAGGTTGTAAGACCAATGCTATGTATAGGAGTGAGTGACTTGTACCATTGGCTATTGGCTACCATGCCATGATGTGATTTATTGCACATGCCTTGCTATTCAATCCTATGGAAAATCTGGAATATTGTATGATATACGGTCAGATATTGTAATCGAAAGGTACAACATGTTTAACTTTATTTCTATGTTGGTCCAATAAAAGATTTAATATCCTGGACTATATTTGGCGTTTTCTTGGATCAATATTTGGCTATCCATGAAAGAGCAAAACTCATAAGAATAGCAGTTACATGGAATGCAACTGTGAAGATAAAGATCAAAGTGTAGCAGAGTGAATGCCATTGTTCGTACCATTAAACAAGGTGATTCTTCCCAGGGGCGGTATGTTGAGGTCCCTTCATTCACCACTGCCAGGAACAGTATGAGATATAGGCGCATGGCTCTGTGTAGAAACAAATACAAATGAGATTTCAAAGGGTTTGAAATGAAACTTTGAACTTCGATCAGGTTAACCAGGTGCAGTGCTTTCTTGGCAACAAAAACTTTACAGTGACCCACATACTGTATCTAAAGTTTACTAGTTATTGCACATTGCAACGCCCTCCTTAAAAATGTAACTTTAATGGTGATCATATTTTTCTAAGTAAGTCAACTAACTGATACATTGTTTAACAAACATTGTATTTTTTGCTTGGTATGCCTATTGAACACATGCACGTCTTTCTTGGGTGCCTCTGGGTGGGTCTTTGCTACCTTTCCTGCATGGGAAAATAAGTCTGATACTGTAACCTTCATTATGCCATCTGTCTTTCCTATCTCAGCATGCGGCAGCAATCCTGGGCAGGCCGGCGCTTTCTCCACCCTCTTCCCAAAGGAAACTGTCACAGAGTGTCAGGTCATCCTGTGGTCGGCATCTTCCTTTGCAGCCTGTCACTTGTTTCCCCCGCTGGCTACTTTGTCTGAGGCTCCCATTTACTACACTGTAAAGAAGAGCTCAGCTCTCTTTATTTCAGTGGAGTGGAACTTTTCCCCACTCTCGAGCACAGGCAATATGTAATAGGGGCCTGGCCTACCCAACAACAGGAGGATGGAACCTTTGAAGAGAACTAATGACAGGCTAAGCATAATGACTCTAAATACTGTACAAAGCAGGAGTGACCCAAGATAAGCATTTAAAAGTGGAGCCTGGTGCTGTTTGCAGGAAAGGTGGAAGAGATTGTCTGATCTTGCGGTTACCTGGCAAGGGAGGGTTAACCTATTAAATATGCCACTGCCATAAGTTTATAAAGATAATTTAAAGCAGCAATCACCCCTGCTTACTATAATTTTTAAAAATTGTTTTAACCAGATGTATCTGCTCTTCAGAACCCACATAGGGCAAAACTGCTTCTTTATTTCAGGGCAGATTCAGTGTCAAATTCCAAGGAGATTGATAGAACAAAATGGATAATTGTGAGTCAGGCAACACATACAGTAAGGAAAATGTTGCTATCACCAGTGGTTCAAATGCCTTAAAAAAGTAGTCTTACTATAACTGACCTTAAGATATTCTAAAATAAGTTCTTAAATAGGGTAAGATAGGGAGAAAGATATTATTAAAAAAATAAACCCCTTTTCTTCAAAACAGAAGTAGTATTGTTGGTTTGTAAATATAAATGTAGTAATACTCAGGGTTTTTTTACCCAGTAGTAGGCATCGCACTATGATCACTGGCTTTCACACTGCACGTATTCATTCATTAACTGCTCAGTTCTGCTCCCTCTAAGATAACATAACGGGCACTGCTGCTGTGTTATTAAAATCTCATTCGAGATGGTGGTATTTATTTTGATGCTATCTCCGATGTCCTGCGAACAGGCACACTGCAATAATTGTGAATCATAAGTTCTTCCCCCAAAACTCATAAGGAGAATGTTAACCAACCAGTGGTTTGTTTATTTGAGATTCACACCACTGAATCCAGAAAGGACCTTCCTTCTCCCAAGCATTCTAACAAAAGGAACGTTTGAATGTTTCCTTTCTCCGAAGCTGTCCCCGTGAACGTTTCCTGTTTTCAAAATGAGTTCCTTGAAATGAGCGGGGGAAAAATTCCTGCTAGGAAGCTTGTACAGAGAATGTATCTTTTTTTGAATGAAACTAAATTGAAACTAAATGCAGGGGCACAAATACTGATCTATTATAAGGTTTTTAATTAAGGGAGCACACACTGGGTTTTTTCCACATGATGTAAGGTAATATAGAGTATCTTTCGAGGTGTCATTGTTATGGAATGTCACCTTGACTTGCTCTCTTTGTTTGTGTTATTATAGTGATAAAGGCTTGTTACAGCTGCATTCCCCACCCCCCCCCCAGACATTTCAGAAGCAGGTGATTCCCAGGCAAGGTGATGTAAGGAAGGATTTTTGTGTGTCAGGCATTGTTACTTGTGGACCTGCGCAATAAACTGAAACTCTGAAAGGCTTGGATGTGAATGCATACGCTAAGGGCACACCCCTCCACATTTCTGCAGGAGCCTTTCACAGACATTAGTAATTGGGAGAAGGTCACTCTGCTGTCTGGGATAGAACAAGACGGCAGAATTTAATCAGCTGAAGCTTAATTTCTCATCAGATATTGTCACTGCCCTCAAATGTGTGGGATAGCCAATAAACAGTGACAACGATGAGACAAGATGGGGATTTTACAAGTGGTGCCCCACACCCCTGCAATGTCCTTCCCCTCAACATACAACTGGCACCCTCTATCTCCACCTTTAAGACCTCTTTAATGAAGCATATTGGTATCTCCGCTGGCTGATACTATACATCTCAGATGCACTGTCCTTGGCCCCCTGCAGACGCACTTACCAGAACACCCTCCTACTGTCTCTGTACGTTCTCCCTAATTACCACTTAGATTGTAAGCTCTTTGGGGCAGGGACCCCTCTTCCTATTGTTACTGTCATATCTGAAGCGCTTATTCCATTATGCCACGTGTATTACTGCTGTGACGCGCTACTGTATGTACATAAATGGTGCTATATAAATATACATACCATAGGTAGGCACAACTAGGCAGGCTCCCTAACAATCCTTCCAATGGTTTATTCCAGTAGATTCTCAGGACTTTCAAGCAAAAATAATCTCAGCTCTAAATGTAGCTATTAGTTTAGTCTCATGTATTTGTAATTGACAATACTTTCACATATAGATTATCTAGGGCAGGGGGGCGCAAACTTTTTTCCCTGCGCCCCCCTGCCGGCGGTTCCCTCTCTTCCGCGCCCCCCCTAACCACCAATGACCCGCCCTCCGGCGTCATGACATCACGTTGCCATAGCAACGTGACGTCACATGACCTCGCGGCGTCATTTTGACGCCGCGTTGCCATGGCGACACAAGAAGGAAGCCGCCGGAGTCACGGGTAAGTATGGTTTACAGAGGCCCTGCAGCTCCCCTGGCACTTAATTTAAGTGCCTTCGGGAAGTGCGCGGGGCCTCTGTAAACCCCGCGCCCCCCACCGGCAGTCTCGCGCCCCCCCTGGGGGTCGCGCCCCACAGTTTGCGCACCGCTGATCTAGGGGACGGGTCTCAAACTCAGTCCTCATAGGCCACCAACAGGCCAGGTTTTATGGATATCCCTGCTTCAGCATAGATGGCTCAATCAGTGGCTCAGCAGGCCAGCTTCAATAAACTATGTGGGCTATTTACTAAAGTCGCTCGGCTGCAAAACTGAAGCTAAAACCAGCAAAAAACAATAGCAGCAGATTTATCAAAGGAAAAAACTGCAATTACTATCAATATGATTCCTGTTCTTTGATACATATGGTGCTATTCCTGCACTGCTTTTGGCCCAGTTCCCTGGAGACATTAGTAAACAGACCCCAATGTTTATTAGGCAGCATTTTTTACAATATGGGGGTTATCTGTCCCCAGTTTTAGAACTATGAAATATTAATATATATATATAGTAAATTTTGTTCCATGAAGTAGTCTTTGCATGGAAAAACAGATTAACTGTCCGGCAAAAAAATGCACCTATCAAATGTGGAGCAAGTGGCACAAGAAAGGAGGTAAGAGATTGTGGCCCATATTACATATACAGATGTTTGCCAACATTATTTCAACCTGTGGCGCGCTGCAGAGAGACGTACACAATGCACCAGCAGGAGAAGCAACCATTATTTTGAGTCAGCTGCGCGCAAAAGGCAGGGGGCCTGTTGTGTCATTTCACCCGCAGGAGTGCGCCTGGAGCTGCATTATGATTGGCTACATCTGTATATACTAAGCAGACCTGCCACAAGTCACCTTCCGGCACCAGAACATACCGTATAGGGGTGCCAGGTATCCAGTATTGAATCGGACTGTCCTGTATTTGGACACTGTCCAGTAAAAATGAGAGGTAATACTGGACATATGTGTCCGGTATCACCTCTCTGGGCATAGTAACCTGAATGGCTTGTCCCCTCTGGCTCCCCGGGTACCCGCCCTCTCTCCTCTTAACTCCGCTGCTGCCGGGTGGTTGCGGGTGGCGGCGGGCTCACCAGCGGCCCCTCTGCAGGGCGCCATCATGTTGGAATGGTGTATACGCATGCGTGGAGGCTCGCGCATGCACAGAGAGTGTGTGGCGGCCATTAAAAGGTTTCGCATGTGCAGTAGAGTGAGCGCACGTGGCTGCCCATAGGCATAGGATCCGCTGGGACTACAAAACCCATAGTGCTCAGGGGCAAGGATACCATGTGACGCCAGGGAGCCAATCACGCAGTTAGTTTTCCGGAGACAGGAGATAGATATGTGTGCGCTGGAAGAGGAGGAGTAAGTCGGAGATGGGACAGGACAGGGGTAAGAGATATATGTGCAGAGGTCTGTGACCCTCTGCACTAGGCCAGATTTCCGCCTAGGCCCCACCTAGGCCCCGACTCACGCTGCTAGATTGTGGCTGCTACAGGGACAGGCCCTTAGTCAGGAACCCTACCCCTTTAGCTACATATATAATTCAGGGACACAGCTGCACGCTGTGCGACTCTGATACCAGTGGTCTGGGACCAGGCTACTGTGGCAGAATCAGAGACTATCATCACGGTGGGACACTCCAGCGGGATACCACCCCACGCGGAGGCGGACGCCCCGTAGAGGACAGGAGGACAGCACTGGATCGGCGGATTACTAGCTGGTTTCTTGCCAGCGTGCCCGGGTGCTGGAGCACCCGGCAGGTACCTTGCAACAAGTGCACCAACTATAACTACAAATTAGTGGGCCGCGCGGTCACACACACTGGGTTTGGGTGTGGGACACTGTGGGACTGGGATTCTCAGGACACGGTGTGGGGTACACTGTGGTGGGGATACAGCCGTGTGAGGTGCATGGGTAGTTATACATTTAGTCCTATAGAGTATAGACGTTATAGAGCAAGCAAGTCAAACTCAAAGGCTAACCCGGGCCAAATAAACAAGGTTTAAGTTTAGGTGGGCCGCAAAAAAACAAAAACTTAAATTTTCATAGAAATGTAGGTTTATTTCGAAAAGTACACTATAAAAAAAAAAGAACAAGAACAACGATAAAATTAATGTTTTCTTCCTGACACTTGGCATCTCTGACTCTCTCTCACTCTCAGACTCTCTCTCACTCTCTGACTCTCTCTCACTCTCTCACTCTCAGACTCTCTCTCTCACTATCAGACTCTCTCTCAGACTCTCTCTCTCTCTCAGACTCACTCTCTCTCTCAGACTCAATCTCTCTCACTCTCAGACTCTCTCTCACTCTCAGACTCTCTCTCTCTCACTCTCAGACTCTCTCACTCTCCCTCTCAGACTCTCTCACTCTCAGAATCTCTCACTCTCAGACTCTTTCTCTCTCTCACTTTCAGACTCTCTCTCTCTCACTCTCAGACTCTCTCTCTCTCTCTCTCAGACTCTCTCTCAGACTCTCTCTCTCTCTCTCAGACTCTCTCTCACTCTCAGACTCTCTCTCACTCTCAGACTCTCTCTCTCACTCTCTGACTCTCTCTCACTCTCTCACTCTCAGACTCTCTCTCTCACTCTTAGACTCTCTCTCTCAGACTCTCTCTCTCTCTCTCAGACTCTCTCTCTCTCTCTCTCTCTCTCAGACTCACTCTCTCTCTCACTCTCAGACTCCCTCTCACTCTCAGACTCTCTCTTTCTCTGAATCTCTCTCTCTCACTCTCAGACTCTCTCACTCTCACTCTCAGACTCTCTCACTCTCAGACTCTCTCACTCTCAGACTCTCTCTCTCTCTCTCTTTCAGACTCTCTCTCTCTCTCACTCTCAGACTCTCTCTTTCTCTCTCTCTCTCTCAGACTCTCTCTCTCTCAGACTCTCTCTCTCTCTCAGATTCTCTCTCTCAGACTCTCTCTCTCAGACTCTCTCTCAGACTCTCTCAGACTCTCTATCAGACTCTCTCTCTCAGACTCACTCTCACTCTCAGACACACTCTCTCTCAGACTCTCTCTCTCTCTCAGACTCTCTCTCTCTCAGACTCTCTCTCTCAGACTCTCTCTCTCAGACTCTCTCTCTCAGACTCTCTCAGACTCTCTCAGACTCTCTCTCTCAGACTCTCTCTCTCAGACTCTCTCTCTCTCAGACTCTCTCTCACTCTCAGACACACTCTCTCTTAGACTCTCTCTCTCTCTCAGACTCTCTCTCTCAGACTCTCTCTCTCTGACTCTCTCTCTCTCAGACTCTCTCTCTCTCAGACTCTCTCTCTCAGACTCTCTCTCTCAGACTCTCTCTCTCAGACTCTCTCTCTCTCTCTCTCTGACTCTCTCTCTCTCATACTCTCTCTCTCTCAGACTCTCTCTCTCAGACTCTCTCTCAGACTCTCTCTCTCAGACTCTCTCTCTTAGACTCTCTCTTTCTCTCAGACTCTCTCTCTCTCAGACTCTCTCTCTCTCTCTCTCAGACTATCTCTCTCTCTCTCTGACTCTCTCTCTGACTCTCTCTCTGATTCTCTCTCTCTCTCTCTGACTCTCTCTCTCTCTGACTCTCTCTCTCTCTCTGACTCTCTCTCTCTCTGACTCTCTCTCCCTCAGACTCTCTCTCTCTCTCAGACTCTCTCTCTCTCTCAGACTCTCTCTCTCTCTCAGACTCTCCTCTCTCAGACTCTCTCTGTCTCTCAGACTCTCTCTCTCTCAGACTCTCTCTCTCTCTCTCTCTCTCAGACTCTCTCTCTCATACTCTCTCTCTCTCTCTCTCTCTCTCTCTCAGACACACTCTCTCTCTCTCTCAGACACTCTGATACACTCTCTCTCTCTGACACACTCTCTCTCTGACACACTCTCTCTCAGACACTCTCTCTCAGACACTCTCTCTCAGACACTCTCTCTCAGACACTCTCTCTCTCAGACACTCTCTCTCTCAGACACTCACTCTCTCAGACACTCTCTCTCTCAGACAGACACTCTCTCTCTCAGACAGACACTCTCTCTCTCAGACAGACACTCTCTCTCTCAGACAGACACTCTCTCTCTCAGACAGACACTCTCTCTCTCAGACAGACACTCTCTCTCTGACAGACACTCTCTCTCTCAGACACCCTCTCTCTCTCAGACAGACACTCTCTCTCTCTCAGACACTCTCTCTGACACACACACACACACACAGATACAGATACACACACACAGATGCAGATAAACACAGTTGCAGATACACACACACACAGATACACACACACAGATACACACAGATACACACACACACAGATACACACACACACACAGATACACACACACACAGATACACACAGATACACACACACAGATACACACACACACACAGATACACACACACACACACACAGATACACACACACACACACACACACACAGATACACACACAGAGATACACACATACACACACAGATACACACACAGATACACACACACAGAGATACACACACACAGATACACACAGACACACACAGAGATACACACACACAGACACACACACAGACACAGACACGAGAGCAGCAGTGGAGAGCAGAGGCAGCCACGGATGTGAGTGACTGGGGGGAGGAGGAGGGAGAAAAGGCATGCGATCGATCCGTGCAGGACAGGCACATTTACAACTAACTCCCTCCCCCCCAACCCCCCTACCTTCTCCTATCACCCGGGGCATAAGGGGACAGGACACCGCGCAGCCACCAGCAGGCAGAGGAGCGGGGAGGCAGACACACACACTCACCGTGTGCTCTGCACAAAGCGGAAGCCCCGCCCCCGGCTTCCTCTCTGCCTGCAGCCAATCCCCTGCGGCATGAAGGAGGGATAATGGGGAGGGATAAGCGGAGGGATGGTGGGGAGGGATAAGCGGAGGGATAAGCGGAGGGATGGTGGGGAGTGATAATCCACGTCGCACAGATTGGGGACCACTGGGCTGGGCCGCAAATATGTTCGTTGTGGGCCGCATGCGGCCCGCGGGCAGCAAGTTTGACTTGCTTGTTATAGAGTATAAGATATGTGTTCCAGTAAAGGCCATTCTAGTTTACATTGTGTGTGTTCATTGTTTGGGTCCTATGAGGGGCTCCTCCCACTATGTTGGGATCCCTCTCAGGTGGAGGCGCTGCACCAAGGTTGTAAGCATGTCACCTCAGGCTCTCCGTGGCGGAGGCTTAGGCCCCTGTGAGCCAACAGGTTAAGGGCAGCACCAGTAGCCATCTTGTTTAAGGGGAAACAGGGCTACATAGGGTTGCCAGGTGTCCAGTATTGAATCGGACTGTCCTGTATTTTTACACTGTCCAGTAAAAAATGAGAGGTAACACTGGACATGTATGTGTCCAGTATCAACTCTCTGGACATAGTGAGCTGACCAGCTTGGAGGGCTGCTGGATTTCCCTGTGAGGGGAGAGAACAGGGCTGTTTCTAGGGGGATGGGCAGCTTCCTCCAACCTGATTGGCGGCGGTGTCAGGAGCCTGGGGTTGGGGCCAAGGAGAGGAGGAAACAGCATGGAGTGGTGAGGTGTGTGTCTCTGGAGCACATTGTGTCCAGTATTTTTGGAGAAGCCGCCTGGCAACCCTGCTTACAGCTCATTCAAAGTCAATAGATTATAAAGCATCTTCCAGCACCAGAAGTTGTCTCGTGGCAGAAGAATGGTTTATATCAACCAGACGTTGTGTTAAAATTCTACTTCTAAATAATCCGGCCAACTGTAATTACTGCAGCCCTGATATTGCCAGCCACATTGATGACTTCCTGGGTGCAAGTAACTTATGCATAAAACAAACTATAACATGTGGGGGGTGAGTAACTTTTCTTTGATTGGCAAATGTCAGTGGTATTTGTCAATCCCTGAATGTAAGTGCATTGTTGAAGGTTGTTATGTGAGGCATATTACTGCATGTGCCACACGTGATCACTGTGCAATTCATACAGTGAATAAATGTAACGTCCCTGCATTACAGAATTCAATGAAACAGCAATGCAGATTTTATTTATTGAAGACTTGGAGTTATGTGATGCCCTTTGTCCATATCACATGCACCATTAGATATTTGGATGCTCCAAACCTGAAAACAGAATTTGTTTTCCTCTTTGTGGTCAACTGGGAAACTACAACAAAATAATGTGCTGATCCTGTGCCAAAGGACGGTCTTCTTTTAACTTCTGCAGCCAAAGGGTTATTAATATTTATTATTATTGTTATTCATGGAACTGCTTGTGCGCTGCTGTGTACAACAAATGCACCTTTAGCACACTAGCACATTAGGTAAGTTAGTGAGCAGTTTCACAAAGTTATGCTGATTTCTGCACATAGATCATTAACACTTGTATGTACAGTAGTTGATATTACAGGCATGTTATAATTAACCGTTTCACTGCCTAGGGGGTGTTGCAGTGGAATCATATTATACATAGAAAGCATGAAAATAATCCTGTAAGGGTTGTCTAGGTGTTTTCCTTTTGTAATATAATATCTGCTTCTGCAGCTTAATTACATTTGCCTTGGCTTTTCTTTGGAATTTATAGGTGCGTTTTCGCCTAGGGATTTTCTGCACTAGGTAGGTGGCAGGGGGTCTCCCGAGCTGAACTGCATTCATTTCCACTCCGGTCACCCTCTGCTTCCAGAGATACTTGCCTCCGTTGGTCATGGCAGTAGCAGTCACGGATGACATTTTAAAGGTCCTGTATCATGTGGACCAATAGAAAGCCGCAATGGATCTATTGGCCAGCATCACCCTGCATGAGATACTAGGATCACCTACTACAGAAGTATCTCAGGAAGCAGGAGGCGCCTGAGCTGAAATTAACACTGTTCAGCTCTGAAGAGCCTCTGGTTCCCATATGGGGGGAGGGGGGAAGGTATGCCCCTTTAAGTTGAGTAATAGTCAAATAAAAGAAAATATGATACATATATATTTTACAATTATGTCATTATTTATTATCTAATTAACAGCCAATGAACAAGCAGCCATGTGTCTCAGAGTAAACAGGTTAGATGACATATACAAAAGTTCCTCCTTTCATTTAGAAATGAAATACAATACTTACATCATGTCTTCTGCTTATATAACACTGATATCTACCTCCCTATAGCTAACAATAATTGCATGCTGTGGCATGCACCTCTACAGTCTCTGTTGGTTTCCCATCATACAAGTGACAGTGTAAGCTTTTTCCACAATGTATACATTACATTAATAGATTTTTATCTGATGCAATTACTTTAGCCGGGTGGTATATTTTCCTATATTATGTCCTGTATACTATGTTGTGTAGAACACTGTGTACATAGTGCTGTAGAGAAATACCAATACAAATACACACATGCATAGTAATATGATTTGCTTGATTAGTAAATTGACTGTCAAGTGATTTTACAACACACTCTTTTCTTCTGTGTGACCTCCTTACTGTATCACTCACTGCAGAAACACCATGAACTCCAAACTCTTAGCTTCTGATAACACTGTGAGTCTCCCTTATACTGTACATGAGCTGTTTGTTTTGCCAGCATCACTGGTTTTCAGCTGACAGACTTACATGTTACTGCCTTTTCCTTCTTCAATCTAGCTAGCAGTTTATATGATAGACAGACAAACAGACAGACGATAATATTATCCAAAAAGTCCTGTAGACAGACAAATCAATCTCTAACATCACAAGATCTTTGCATAGAGCTAAATTCATGTTAACTGTAATACAATCACATGTTATATAAAACTATCCGGCTACATTCCTGTGCTGTCAGTAGAATCCATTGCCATGCCTAAAGGATGCATTGAAAATTCACTTATAGAAATCAAATATCTGCATGACATGCTCCTCCAGCGTTAATAATAGACACGACCACTAAAGTAGCTGAAAGCAACACAATGTGTTCTATATGGAAATTCAAGAAGACTTTACCTTATCTGAAGAAGAAGTTAATTTCCTCCCTGGATCTTTTAAAAAATAATTTGGCAAGCTTCTTGAACTCATTCATTACTATTGCCTTGCTGTTCCTATGTGGGAAGCGTCAATGGAAACTTTGCCATCTGAACAGGAACTAAGACATTTTAAGGGAAATATCCTGATATCCTTATATGGGACGCTCTCTGCTTTTATGTTATGTTAACTGCAGGATGTGAGCTAGGTCTTAGTGCTAGTGGTGTTAATGGAGAGCGATTGGTACTGTGTGGTGGAGACCTTCACATAAGCACCAGATACATTTCCATCATTTCCTCCTTAAAGCATCACAAGGTGTCTTATGGAGTAGCACTACTTAGTAAATATGTGCCAGGAACTGTTTAGGTGTATGCAATCTAGGGTAAATGTAAAAATAATGGTGGGGGGCGAGAGGGGGACCTACACAAATGTAGTGATCCTCTACAGCAGGGGTCTCAAACTCAGTCCTCAAGGGCCACCAACAGGCCAGGTTTTATGGATGTCCCTGCTTCAGCACAGGTGGCTGTATCAGTGGCTCAGTCTTTCACCTGTCCTGTTGGTGGCCCTTGAGGACTGAGTTTGAGACCCCTGCTCTCCAGACGTAACAATTAACTATTTGCAGTAATTAAGAGGCATGATGTTCTGTCCTGGTAGGTTTGGATGCATTTTACTGCCGGGTATTTGCTAGTCTCACAACAAGGACAGTAGATCATAAAACCAGGGCAATGGACAAGAAAAAATGAGATGGGGCTTCCAAAGAGCCAATTAACAAATTGCCCAACTACAAAACCGGGGCAAAAAACGGCACCAGATTTATCAAAGAAAAACAATGTCATTGAAACCTGTGCGCTTTGCCCTAATTTTGCTGCAGGGAGACTTTGATAAATTGCCAATTTAACTACAGTATAGCCATAGTAAATAGTGATACATCTATCTATAGTATATCCAGGCTGAATAGGAGACATTAACTTAGAGGGTGTTTTACCGTTAGCACCTACATAGAAATTGTAGAATAACGTACTGCGAGTGTGAAATTGCCATTTGTTCTTCCCATGCATCACATGTATCTGCATATGTTTTGTTTTTTTTAAATCACCATTTTTTTGCCATTATAGAGCTCAGATAATTCCAGATAAAATATGCAGAGACTCGCTGAACATGACGAAGCAATCTGGGGCTGAGGTTTTTTTTAAAATAACAGATTAATATGAATTTATGTCAATTTGTTCAAATAAATCTTGGGAGTTTGTACAGAACAGAATTAATGAGTACTAGATATTACTGTAGGTGATACCTTTTTTAATTGGACTAACAATTGATATTATAAGACATGCTTTGGGAATTCTCTCTTCTTCAGGTCTGCGATACTGATTTACAGAGATTCCATGGGCTTAACACAGATGTTAAAATCTAGATAACAATTTAAGGCAGATGTTGTAGAGAAGGAATGGCAGGGAGAATGCTGAATAAACAAACGGGAATAGATGGATGTAAGGGGCAGTGAGAAATAGGACCATCCATCCATTAACAGTATGCAGGGGGGGGGGGGATGGGGTGGGAAAGAGAGGGTTAATGGTAAAATTAACAGAGAACAGAAAGGATCGGCACTGCCATGTGAGAATATGAGGTCGGCAAAATATCAAAAGGTTTTCCATAATATTCAGTGGTAATGTTTGCACAGTAAAAAGATAATGAGACAACCAGTCTCAAATTAGTGCTACGAAACCTGCAACAACAGGATGATATATAAAGTCCAGATATATGTCATCAGCTTGATTGTATGAAGCAGGGCTAGATCATAACCATATATAGCGCTTTAGTGAGTGTCATATATGGATGGAATGAATAAAAAAAACCTTATGACGACTGTAGAGGGAGAGAGGGGTGGCCCGGTATTAAAGGGGTTACACCCCATTTGGCCATCCCCTGACATCACCAGGGAGACAAGGGGTTAACTGGGCTGAGGTCCAGAAATGTGATTTAACGCCTGTTATGACATGTAAATGTGTATTCCCCTGTTCCCCTGTTTTATTATAACATCTGGTTTAATCAGTGTCTGCATCACACACACACTAGGATCCATCCGGGAGCACAAGGGTTAATAGTTGTTTAGTGATTATAGCCCTTTGTGTAATTTTCCCGCCTTTTCAGGCACCATTTTGCAGGCTCCCATAGGCCGTCATTGAGGCTCTATGTGTTTCATTGGCGAATCTTGCTATTGAGTCCTGTTTCCTGAGAAGACCAGCAGATGGCGTCCGAGAGGAAGAGCGGCGGTTTCCCATTGTAAGTCAATGGGCCCATTGACTTCAATGGAGAATCCTCTAAAGACCTTTCCAGGAACGAGTTGGCTGCCGTCCAAACCGCTTAACCGCAAAGCGGATACATTTTCAATAGGAGAGCTTTGATCACTTAACAAGTCAAGTTCAACAACAAGTGGCGTGGGAATAAACAGTTCTAGAGCACCTAGAAATAAAATTCTTTCTGCCCCTAGTTCCTAGGGCTCCCCACACTCGACCACAACCGGGTCCCCGTATCCTGAACCCCCGATAAGGGTCGAACCGAGAAGAGCGGGTCGCGCCATAGGTTCCAATGGCGGCGGCAGAAACGGCTCAGGAAAACGGCTAAGTGTGAAAAGCTGAAATTTGGTAATCCATAGCTCCGGTTCCGGAGGGCCCAGCGGATCAGGGTTTGGGGCATCTGTAGCCACTGCTCCGGCATCGCTGCAGAACCATCTTTGACCCGCTTGGACTAACCCGACGGAGTATGGACCCCCTTGAAAGTTCGGGATTTTTCCCATAGACTCCAATGGCGGCCAAACCCCATTGACCGGCTATGGCGGAAAAACCCCATTGACTTCAACGGCGGCGTCGCCCCGTTGAAAGTCTATGGCGGGGATTCCCATAGCCCCCAACGGCGGCAGTTTGCCATTGAAAGTTTATGGCGGCGGAACCCGTTGTTTTCAATGGGGATTTAGTGAAAAACCGTGATTTAATTTACAGCGGAGATTTTAGTATTAAAATGTGAAACGGTTTTAAGTGTATTTGTGTATCTCCGGTTCCGAAGGTCGTAGCAAGTCGCAAATTGGACCATAGGGTGTCCCAGTTCCGGCATTGAGAACTGGGAAGTTTGGACCTGCTGGACCTAACGGAACCGGATATTTTAATATGTTTATGTTTTATCTTTCATAATGTGTTTCAATGTATGGGTAAAACCCAGAGGAAATTCCTTTGCATACCAGGGTAGCATATGGCCATAAAGGCGTCCCAATGTCTAGGACTCAAGTATGTTTCAAAGGATTTTGTCACCTCCACTGTTTGCATGAGGGCGGAGATTACTCATACCAGAGCAGTCTTCAAGTGTTCCATTTCACACCTCACAACAAAGCATATCCTGCCAGGAATCCAATCTGGTAGACTAGCTGGCATTCCTGATGCAGAGGAGGGGTTACAGAAATGAGACCCCAGAGCTCTACTGCGCATGTACCAGCTAGCAGTGGGGCATGTATCAAATTGTGCTCCCACGTTAATGAGTGGCTAGAGTTAATTGAAAACCAATCCACTATACTCAATGTTAAGGATAGGGCACAAAAGGTTTATAAACTGCTGTTCACCCTTTATCCTTTGTCTTCTGATATAATCTGATTGTTACCTGATTGCGAGAGAATTGCTATGCTTCATACTGCACCGACACACTTTATTCGAGCAAATACCCAGTATGTACCTGGCAGATACCTGGAATGTGCCGCTCCTCACCTCTGACAAGCCCCGTTGCGTTTGCCTTCCCAGCCTGGGTTCATGCCTGGCTGACGGGCGGCTGATCTGTTAAATGATAATGATTAGGATTTAATAGGCTGCAATGCATCGCGTGTCTACCAGATGGCATAAATTCATGAATTGTAATGCAGTATATATATATATACTGTGCAGTATTGCAGCCAGCGGGAATAAAATGCTTCAATCCCTGCCTGGAAAATAACCCAATGCACTCTGGCAGAAAACAGTCACAAACCTCAATACACCCGGGTATACCCGAATTCGTGGGACTAGCCGAGCTCGAATAAAGTGTGTCGCCAGTGTACTTCTCATTCCCCATCCCCAAAGTAAGTGTACTTCTTGTCTGTTACTGTATTATTCGTGTGTTCACCTATCCAAAGGAATAAATATACTTTATTATATCTAAGACTCGTTCAGTTCAACCCAGTGATTTGTGTAACCTTAATACCTGTGACAGGCTATCGTCACAGGCTATTAAGTTAACTGGTGGCAGCGGCGGGATTGAACTGGACCTGGATTATAGTATTCTGCGGGGTACTGTGATCTAGTAGGAAGTTGATGGTAATTGCAAGTTCCTGGGTCTAGAGATATTGAACACACGTTAGTGCAACAAGTAACGCAAGTTGTCACACCACCTCACCTGCTGCGACCCAGAACCATGAGTGAAACGGAGAACGCCTATTACCTGAAAACTAGAAATCAGCTAAAAGACAAGTGCCGTGAATATGGACTGGAATATGTGGACCAGGAGGTCGAGGACATGATTGCCGCAATCACAGCATATGAAGCCGAGCGAGCAGAGTTTCAGGATACGGCTCAGCTTGCCCTTGTACAGCCGCCCAGAGATCAGGGACTGAACCCAGTACCGGAGCGGCAGAATCCCGGGGAGGGGACAAGTGCACCTCCCGGGACAAGTGCGACAAGAGGGGCACTGATGGCTGCGGCCACCAGTCCGTTTACCCCTGAAATGTTGGCACTGATTACAACGTGGGGAGACCGAGGGACAGCGGAGGACCGGCTAAAGTTTCTCTCAATGGCAGTGAACAAACCCGCTTATTGCCCCCCGATCCAAACCCGCAAAGATGACCTCCAACTGGACAAGCACAGTCTCACCAAGTACGTGGAAGGCACTGATCGGATCAACATGTTTTTAAGGAACTTTGAAACGCAGTGCCGGCGGTACAAGGTGCTTCCCGAGCATAGGGTTGCACGCCTGGACCCGCTACTCTCCGGCTTGGCTAAACAGACATTGATGGCGCTTACAGAGGAGTTTGCTGCTGACTATGACCACCTGAAAGAACTTTTGCTATTTCAGCACGGTTTTACCCCTGAAGCTTACCGGGGTAAATTCCGGCTGGAGGAGAGGCACCCTCAGGAGACCTACGTCACCTATGTGACCCGCATGGCTTTGTACGGGCTACACTGGGTGGAGGGCTCTGAGGCCAGGACTTACCAACGCCTGCTGGACCTCATCTTTCAGGAGCAGCTCATGCAGCAGTGCCCGCCGGCGGTGAGAGCTTGGGTGTATGATAAAAAACCCAAGACCTACACAGAGGCGGCGAGGATGGCAGATGACTATGTGGTCAGCCGGCCCCAGATGACCGCCAAGGTACCAGCCAAAGCGGTTACCGTGCTGGTGCCGGCCAAGAAAGCTGTGAGTACCCCCCAGTGGACCCAAAAGCCGCCCGCGGGCAGCAGTTCACAGAAGGCGGGAGAGCTCCGGCATGAGCGCCGGTGCTACAATTGCAACAGCACTGGTCACCTCAGACCAAATTGCCCGGAACCCCTGCGTTCCAACGGACCCCATCGGGGGCAACGCACCCCAGCTGCAAAGCCGGTAGCCCGCGTGCGGGTGACTTCCACCAAAGAACCAGGACCGGTCATGGAAACAACTCCCAGCGAGACGTCCCATGTCACCCCTACCCCGGTTTCATTGGTGCCTATAGCCAGGAGTGGAGGACATCTCGGCGCAGACCTGCAGCAGACGGACGGCCGGAGCAAACATCTTACCCCGGTCACAGTCGGTGACCGGCAAGCAGTCGGCTTGCTGGATTCAGGAGCTGCAGTGACCCTGGTCCGACCTGATATGGTCTGGCCAGAGGAATTTCTCCAAGGCCCTGGGATGCAGATCACTGTGGCCGACGGAGAGCCACGTTTCCTGCAGGTGGCCCGCATCTGTTTGGATTGGGGGGTGGGCAAGGGTGTGCGGGAGGTGGGGGTTTTACCCGACTTGGATGCCGACATTCTTTTGGGCAACGACCTGGGACCGATGACCTGCACCTATGACCGTGTGCCCCAGCCCGCTGCAGTGGCGGCGGTTACCCGGAGCCAGACCGCGGCAATGCCGGCGGCGGCTGCTCCAGTCCCCCAGCCTTTGGGACCAACGTTAGCGGAGGGCGCAGAGGAGCCCGGGGAGGTAAGCCAGGATCAGTTGCAACCACAGGCTGACTTACTGTTCCCTCTTACCCTGTCCCCTTCCCCTGACAATGACATGACTGGGGGGTGGCCAGACTTAGGAGCCCAGTTTAGGGAGGCAGTGAAGGCAGACCCTACCCTGGCCGGCGTGAGACTTTGGGCGTCCGAATCTCAGGCAGGGGAGGGCACTGAGCGCTGCCTATGGCATAAGGGACTCCTATACAGAGAAGAAGGGAACCCGGGGATAGAGGAGGGATTGACCGGTAAGCGACAGCTAGTAGTGCCCCAGGGGTACCGACAGCAATTGTTACGGGTAGCTCACTCTATTCCGTTAGCGGGACATCAGGGGGTCACCAGGACGTGAGCCCGGTTATTGCAGCGTTACTACTGGCCGGGGGCATCCCGAGATGCGAGCAATTTCTGCCGCTCTTGTGATGCCTGCTAGCGAGTGGGTAAGGCGGGCGACCGTGTGAAGGCACCCCTGAGACCCCTACCGATAATAGGGGAACCCTTCCAGAAGGTAGTGATGGACCTTATAGGACCCCTCATGATTCCTAGCAGGTCAGGGAAGCGCTACATCCTCACGGTGGTGGATTTTGTCACCCGGTACCCTGAGGCGGTAGCACTTGGCACCATAAGTGCCAAGACAGTGGCAGCAGCGTTGCTGAACATTTTTGCTAGGGTAGGTTTCCCTAGTGAGATCCTAACCGATCAGGGGTCGCAGTTCATGAGTGAACTGTTACATTGTCTCTGGGATGCCTGCGGTGTACAGCACCGGCGCACTACCCCTTACCATCCCCAGACAAACGGATTATGTGAGAGGTTTTGGCGAGTTGACTATTATAATATTGTGAATCAAGTTATTTACATTTGATGTCCAACCGCTATGTGCTGAAAACTATTTTATATATAAACATGATCTTGATTGCAGATGCATATAGCTTCTTTGCCTTTTTTAGTTCCGTATATGGAGAAAGTAATAAAAGATAAGGTGGACTTGTTTTGATGTAGAGATACTGGTAATGAAGATCTAAGGTACAGTACATAGAGGGAGGAAACCACATCTCTATTATCTATATGAGGATAATCTTGTAAGGTCATGTCACTCCTTACTGAGAACTAGACGCTTCAGCTTTCTTGTTAAACTGCTGTTGATTTTACTTGAATGCCATACATGTTTCTGTGAATTTTGAGGTGTGTGGAAAGAAAAACATATCCATATCATTGTTATGCTCTCATACAATAAGAAAAACATGCTATAGGCTAGAACTCAAGACATTTTCTTAACCTGTTTGTCAGTTTCAGTGATGACGCGTAATGTACATAAATGTAATTTTTCGGAAACCCATATTTCTATATTTATTCGTCTCCCCCCACCCCCCTCAAAAAAAGTGTTCTGCATTATATTAAAATCATTGGAAACAGAGTGAAAGCAGAAGAACATACTCATAAAATAACTCACAACCTTGCACAACTGTCAACTATAGAATTCCTGAAGTCTAACAGACGTTTGCAATGATAGGAATGTAGGTGAAGGAGTAAGAAAATTAAAGGGACCCCAGCAAACCCTGCAGGAGTCTTTGGGCTCTATGTATCAAAGCACAACTATACGCACTACGGCTTTTATACGCAAGTCACAGTAAAAAATGCGCCAGGCTGTGTCTATGTAGTCATCTTAGTTGTGCAATTTTCGGGTACGTCTGCATCTGTCTGCAAGAAGACGAGGGATTCATAGAAGTGAAGGTCAGACAGACGACGGGAAGGATAAGGTTTAGGGAAGGTGGAAGGCAACAACTAGTTAGGATCAGGGCAGACAAAGATTGGGCAGCAAATCAGACAGACAGTCAAATAGTTAGATGCTTTGGTAGCAAGGCTGCATGCATGATTTGCCTTTCAATAAAGAAGGAGCCTATAAATTGTTGCCCCCCAGTTTGGCGGTTGGGCGATTGATTTTAAGATGCTAGGTGGACAGCCAAACCTTGTCCCATACTAGTATTCTGGGCCTCCTACTCAGTGTCGGTTGGCATACTCTTTATAAGTCTCCCGGGTTTTAGATAAGATTTTCACTTTAGGATGAAGTTATTGCAAGTCCTTTATTTTTTCTGCAGCAGGAACATAACAGTGTTGTTTTATAGATGGACATGCTTGGGGAGGAAAGCCATAGTTCAGCTATGTTGGATATGTTTTGGTATGTACGGCATTGTTGTAAGCAAATTCTGTAGTTGAAAGCAGAATTATCCAGTCATCTTGCTGGTAACCCATACAAGAGCAGAGATATTGCTCCAAGGTCTGATGGGTACGCTCTATTTGTCCATTGGACAGAGGATAATATGCAGATGACAGTTGAGTCTTGATTCCCAACTGGGTGCCGAAAGCTCAACAGAAACGGGACATGAACTGGGCTCCTCAAAATGGAGATCACTTCCTCAGGGAGCCCATACAACCTGAAACTACTCTCTTTAGCTGATGGAAATCTGTTAGCAGTATCAAGTGTGCTATTTTAATCAATCAGTCCACGACTACCAAAATAGTATTGAAACCCTGGGAGAACGGGAGTTCTACATTAAAGTCCATAGAAAAAGAACTCCATGGCCATCTCAGTATAGGTAATGGCTGCAAAAGACCACTCGGTTTAGTGTGAGGTGTCTTATTGCGGAAGAAGACCTCACAGGACCGGACATATTCTTCAACATCAAAGACAATTCTGAGCCACGAGTATGGCATGAAAGGAGTTCCTTTATTTTCTTAATTCCCAGGGGACCCGCGGTAATCACCACCGTTATGGTGGGATTTCAGGACTTCAAACCAGATACTATCAGGCAGAATACAGAGGACACCTTTAAAGAACAAACAGCCCTGTTACTCCTCAAATGGTGCTAACAGAGGCTGACAAATGGACTGATTATAACGGTCTGTACTAATCGCTTGCTGGATGCATCTTCTTAGATTAGTTGAGGCCAGAAAATTCCTCTATTACAGGACAATGCTGGCAGGGTCTGACATCGACAGTTCACCATCATATTGCCTTGAGAGTGCATCTGCTTTACCGTTTCACATTCTGGGACAATACAGCACAGTGAAACTAAATTGAGTACAGCACAGTGCCCGCTGGGCTTGTCTCGGATTTATAAGGGATCTGTCTGAACATCCAGGAAGTTACATCATCTGGTCCGAAGCTACCACGGCCATCCTGCTTCCTGGCAAATCCTGCCCTTACTCCCCTGACAGGAAATCAGCCTCTCTTTGACTCTCATTGCCAGCAGCTACCTCTCGTTTTAAATAGCAGGCAGTATCTACTATCTTTGTTCGTGCAAAGTACTGGATACCTTGTCCTGTCTGAGCTCTCCCTTGCCTTTGTTTTGCCTGCTGCCTGTCTTGACCTTGCAACTGATTCTCACCATCCCATGCCTGCTGCCTGCCTCGACCTCGGAACCAGACCTGACTACCCTTTGCATGCTGCTGCCGCCTGATTCTCCCCAGAATCGCATTAAGAGATTTGCATAGCTGGGGGTGAACCTTGTGCCCATGGCCGTTCCACAGATCTGTAAATAAAAAGAATTTTCAAACAAAAAATAATTATGTTCCAAAATGAAATCAATACAATCCAATAAAAATTTATGTTGAATGTGGGGAAGAGAATTGTCAGAATATGATCGATGTAAGTGTATAAAGACGACACATCGCATGTGGCCGATAAAAATAATGGCAACTATTTAATCTCTAAGGTAGAATCGATCACGTGCAGGGTGTCCCTGATGTGTGACTTTAATGAGGTGACCAATATTGGTAGATAATAAGCTACATATGGGGAATTTCAGACTGCCACTCTGCACACGGAAGCGCAGGACAGATTCCCACATTCTCTACATATGGGGACAACCCCGACGTCATCGACTCTACCACAGAGATTATAGGCCTTCCAGGGGGATCAATAAGAGATTTATGAACCTTGGGTAAATGATAAAATATAGGGTCCTTGGTTGCTCCACATACAGAAATCTGAATTCCAATCTGGATATAATTCCATAAATCTCATATTGATCCCCTGAAGGCCTATAATCTCTGGGGTAGATACATTTTTATTGGATACTATTGATTTAATTTTGAAACATAATTATTTTTTGTTTGAAAATTCATTTTATTTACAGATCTGTGGAACGGCCATGGGCACGAGGAATCTCTTCATGGGATTCTGTGAAGAAGTATACGCAAAACATGGAAATGGTGGCAGGCCTCGTGCGGGCCTTCCTGGGAAGATTGGCAACTGTCTAGAATGTTTTCCACTTTTTAATAATCTTTCTCACAGTAGAATGATGGACTTTAAATTGTTTGGAAATGGCCTAAAGCCCTTCCCAGATTGATGGGCAGCAACAATTGCTTCTCTAAGATCATTGCTGATGTATTTCCTCCTTGGCATTGTGTTAACACACACCTGAATGCTCCAGACCAGCAAACTGCTAAAACTTTGGCTTTTATAGAGGTGGTCACATCAAGGGCATTTGATTAGCAGCACCTGTCTGCTACTTAGCATCTTAATTCTTATGGAAGCAGTAAGGGTATACTTAGTTTTTGACACATAGCTTCTCCATTTTGGCTTTATTTTTGTTAATAAATCATGACGCGGTGTAATATGTCATGTGTTGTTGTTCATCTTAGTTGCATTAACCTAATTTTTAGACCTGCTAAGGAACAGATGATTGTTATTATGCCCTGATATGTAAAACCATAGAATTCAAAGAGGGTGTCCTTTCTTTTTCACACAACTGTATTTAATACGCATCAGCTTGTTCCTATCAGGTTTTGTAATTACATATCATGCCCAATCGTTTGTTCTGTTTGACATTGCTTAGCAACATAGGGGTATTTGTACTACCCGTATTAGCGACCTCATCATCCTTTGATAAAGTCATTCAATGTGACGAAACACGTCAGTACTCCTCCCTCTGACACTACGTCATCACGCAAGGCTCCGTTTTGATCTGAATAGACTCCCGTCACTCTGCAAGATCTCAGGAACTACAGCAAGCAGCCTGTGAATCTACCCCAGCTGTATCCCGACTCCTCCGGTCTAACTACCTCATCAACTGGATTCCACCCCTCACGTTCGTAAGCTGTGGAGCGTGCACTTTTTGTTCTCTTTTATTTGTGTGTATATATATATATATATATAAAATATATATATATATATATATATTATATATATGTTTTTAATGTATGCAAGATCCGACATGGGGTTTTAAAGCGGCAATCCACTCCTGAAGCCTATGGGAGTACAGATACTGTAATGTTAGTGTTTTGTCCCCTGAGAATGTCATACTCTTTTACTTTTAAAAATGAAATGTTTTTTTCAGTTACAAATCGTGATTTTCTTAATCTCTAGTATCTGAGGTTACCCTGGTAACATTTAGAATACACTGGGCTCTGGGATGAGGTCCATTTGAACCTCCTAATATTCCAAATGCTTACATCTCCTGAACAGATTAAAAAAAAAAAAAAAAGCAGCATTAGAAAGGGCAAAAGGAGATATCCCAGAGTGAGATAAAAAAATTAAATGCAAAGCAAAAATGTTGTTCCGCAAAGACTGCTGCTTTAAAAAAGAAACCTGTTGACGAAGTCTTCGTCAGGCTTACAAAACAAAAAAAATCGATTTAAAGGGAAAACATTTTTTTTTTACTGTCGGCACCCTCTTATCCCTGTATTCCCTCTGTCACAGGAGACCAGACAACTTACAGGAATCACAGCACAAGGCAGAGTAAGGCTGCGGTCCCAGTACAGCCTGTGCGCACGGCGCGACGTGCACTGTGCGTGTAAGCACCACCCCTTATAGGGGCTGGGCCCACTACGCACCGTCACGCAGAAGGTACAGCCGCGCCGTGCGGCAGGGTTTTTCACAACTCAATAAAATTGAGTTTACTCCTAGCGACGGAGGCGTGGCCACGCCCCCACCGGCGGTTCACCCAATGAGGGTGAACCAGCCGCGTGACGTAATGGCCTCGCCCCGCAAATCCCCGACCACGCCCCCTCTTGTCGCAAGATTCTCCTCTCCTCACAGACCGCAGATCGCGATTAGCGCTGTGACACGCGCCGCCCCCCCCCCGCCAGGCGTGAGTGTCACAGACATTACTGGGACCGCAGCCTAAGAGGTTAAACAAACAAGGGTTTATTAAGGCAAAAGCCAGCAGCGAGTATCACAAGCTACAGCACATCACACAACAAGCAGTGTAAAACTCTTAAAATAGCCAGATTCAACACTAATGGTGTTATCTAGGGGTTCCTAACTTTGCTGGGTGCAACATATGCCATCTTACCCAGGTCGTCTCCTGCAAATCCAGCCTGTCCTCGTCCTTGAATCCAGAGATGAGCCACCAAATGAATAAAGGGGATGGAAAATCTGACTGATGAGGAGAGGCTAGCTAAATTAGACATTAGAAAAGAGACGTCTAAGAGGGAATATGATAACTATATACAAATGTATTCAGGGACAATACACGGAGCTTTCAAAAGAACTATTCATCCCAAGGGCAGTACAAAGGACTCGGGCCATCCCTTAAGGTTGGAGGAAAGGAGATTTCACCAGCAAAACAGAAAGGGTTCTTTACAGTAAGGGCAGTTACAATGAGGGGTTCATTACCTATGGAGACTGTGATGGCAGATACAATTGATATCTTCAAAAAAGGTTGGATATCTTTTTAGAAAGGAAAGGTATACAGGGATATACCAAATAAGTAAACATGGGAAGGATGTTGATCCAGGGAGAAATCTGAATGTCACTATGTGGAATCAGAAAGGAATGTATTATTTTCCCTTATAAGATATCATTGGATGATATGTCACAGTTTTTTTTTTGTTTGCCTTCCTCTGGATCAATATACTGTAAGTAGAAATATAGGATAAAGTATCCATCATCTACATTTAGCATAGGTTGAACTTGATGTCTTTTTTTCAACCTCATCTACTATGTAACTATGAATCCTCATCTGCTCGAATTTCCAGGCAGCCTCCTATCACTGAGACTACCGACGAGCCACGGTGGAATTCTGCGACGGCCATAACGAAGGGAAGGACCAACGGGCCAATCAAAAGGAATAGGGGCATGGCTACAAGTCTGGCCAATTGCCACTCGTGATGTCAGAGCCAGCGTGAAATACATATCGCCAATTAGAAGAGCGCCTATGGCAGCCATTGCCAGACGAGATGATCCAAGCTGGGGTTCCACAAGGGTGGATTAGATGGCGTCGATTTGAGGACAGATACAACAGCTTTGCTTTTTAGTCTGTATGCAATCTCACCAGGGGCCTGTTGTAACCAACGATCCCTGAACCCTCCCATTTTTTTCCCACTCTCCCAAGTCCTGAAAAACCACCCGGAAATGGGACCTATGTGTCCATACATGGGTGTCCCCTTCAGCCAAGGAAAATGAATGTTCTGTAGGGGGGCATGACTCTGAGGGTTAAAGTGGTTTCTGACCTGTCCCCCTATGTCCAGCAAGCTTGTACTGTACAACAGCTTCCCATGTGTAAAAGCACTACATACACGGTACCACTACTTTTAAACATAAAGAGTTACATTCTTACATGGTTTGGGGAAATAAATACATGCAATACATGGGCAAAACTCCAGTGCCCAACCATAACCCCAGGGTTACCCACAGTAACCTTGAAGAGAACGCACAGTAGGTCGGGCTTGACCTTTATTTTTTGCAGCCCTGCCACACGCTCCGTCACACTATCATTCACTGTACCCGAGGTTTACAGACACTGGATATTCTTCAATTGTCCACATTTTTTTGGTGTCCTTTCTGGCTTTTTTACTACACAAATTGTAAACTTTATTTGAAAGACCAGAGATGTGTATTGCACTTAACAAAGAAATAAATCATATTCAGTTTGCAAAATAGGTCTGCTATTAAAACATATGTAATTAGTTCCCGATGTGTGTGAATAAACCATGTAGGATTAATTTCATTGTAGTTACTCATTTTGATGTTCTATGCTAAGGCGTCAATTGTAAACGCCAGATGTGGCTTAACTATTCCAAATCATGTTTTGGTTGAGTATATAATACTTTCCCTCATTCCTCATAACCATAACATTAAATTGTTTAATCAATGAAATTCCTTTAGTCACTTCTAGACTTAATTCTACCAGTATGCTGACTACTCAGCCAAAAGGGAAACCACAGTTATAGAGCAATATTGAATTTCCCATGAAAAATGATCTAATCTTAGTTTAGAGGAAAGTGAAATAATGTGGTGGGTTTTAAAGCAGCAGTTCCACATACTAGGTCAGTAGGTTAAGTCAATAAGTCAATAAGATGTGTGGCATATTCAGCCACTTGGGTTTTCTTCTGTAGCTTGTCTACTCTACTGGTGTAAGCCACTGGGGTTCCATTGGCTTAAGGGCCCCATAGCCCAGCTCCCCATGTTGATCACCTCTTTGCTGCCAAGCAGTCTGGGATGCAACTTTTTGCTGCTCGGTGGCAGTCAATCACCGGCAAGCAGGGATAAATTGCAACTCAAAATCCATAGCTCTACCATGCTGTGGTATTGACATATTTTGACACCTGGGACCCGCTGTCCACTTGTTCCACCGCTGTCAGACCCATATGAAGTTTGTAATGCTCTATGTATTGCTAACCAGCCTGTAGGAAGACTGGACACCAATAGGATGCAAAATACGTTCTCTGTATCCCCACCGCACTGTAAGTAACAGGAGTTGGAGCTTTGTGCTTCTGATTGGCTTTAATTCAGCAGTATGTATCTGGATCAATGTCATGTTACCATAATCATTTATTGTATGTTTTGAATCCGTTACAAATTACATCTAATCGAGAGTTCATTTAATCTCCAGTATGACCAGTTCTCATGATAGTCCATTAGTTGGATCATCATCACACTTCTACATGTATGTACTCTGTACATGAGATTTGCTTTTAAAAACTTACTGTATACATCAAATCTTATTTACACACTGCATAAGAGAATGCAAATAGAAAGAAGATCCAAGAAGGGTTTTCACGAAAATCCTTTTAAGAGACGAAAAAACATACAATACATGATGAAAGTCCATTGTATGTACATGAGATTGTTCCTGAGGCCTCATCTATTTATATATTACCCAATACTTCCACAGTTCATATGAAATCTAAAAACAACCTTCCACAATTACTTTTGTATGATCATTTCCATAACACCCCCTGCAAGCTCTTGATTCATGAATTCCCGTTCCATTACATCTTTGGAATGTGAGTGCTTCCTTTCTTGGACATTATTGTTACATTTTCTCTCAGCCACATAACAGCATATGTATAATATAATGGTTCAATAAAATGCACTGCAAACTGTTATGGTTTTAGTACTGTAAAACACACAGTATTTTGACTAACCCAGTAACCTTTTGCAAACAAACCTAACTCAACTCAGCTTAATATAAAAAGGGATATTTGACAAAGTTTTCCTGCTGAAAAGCTGGTGTAAAAAAAATGTATGAAAAAAAAAATATATAAATTTAAAAGCAATTTGATTGGGGATACAGTATGTATTAGATTAATTTTTTTTTGCTGAAGTCTCCAGGCTGCAAAACCAGTGCAAAAATGCACCGGAATTATCAATGGAAAAAGCTCCAATTGCTTCCAATGGGATTTGTTTGATTTGATACATTTACTTGTAGCCATGTATAAAAATGGTATACAGCTCTTTCTCATGCTGTCAGTAAACCTGGTAAGTATGCAGGGTTGCCAGCAACAATCATGGAGGTTTGCCCTCACACCCTGGTGAGGTGTCATATGTATACAAGGGGAGTGGTAACATGCTCTGTGTCCACTGTTAGTGACACAAGAGGTGTGGCTGTTTTATGAGTCTATATAAGACACTGCACTGCCAAAAGTTAGAGGTTAGCCTAAGGGCAAGTGTTAAGTTGGGGTTCAAGTTCAAGGCGGTCAGATCTAAGACCAGTTACTTACCCACTGTGATCAGGGACCTGACACAGATGGTGATCTCCCTTAGGGGAGAGGTGATCAAACTCTTTTGAGAGAAAGGAGGAACTTCTGAGAGGGATGCACTCCACCAAAATGAGCGGCTAGGACGACCGCTATGAGGGGCAGTCTACCTGAACCTGGAATAAAGATGCACAGTTTCACAAGATCCTTGCTGTGTGAGAGTGAAGTTATTACACAGAAGGAGGCACCCAGAAGGAGGTCCCCATCAGACACTTCTCCCTGCAGCCGCAGAGATCCTGATGGGGTGGAAGCGCTGCATTGTATGTGAGTAAGACTCAGATCACACTACCTCAGACGCCTGTCATGGTGATATTCCCCATACCAACCAAGCGGGAGACTCAGGAGTCCTGTTGCCAGCAGGTGCACCACACATCACACAGACATGTAATGGGGCCAGTAGACCACAGGAGCCAATGTGAGATTGGGTGGGGGCCCGTAAAAACCGTTACATTTTGGAGGCGCTGCTGAGATACCTATCAACAGGACAGGCTTTGCTAGGCACACTATGAAACAGGGAGAGTGTATGTTGCCAGTCAGTGCTGTGTATGGGGACGGAGCCTAGGGGTAGTCAGGAGTGTGATGGAATTGTCAGCTCGCAAAGCACAACCTAGGATCCTGAGAGGAGTACAGTGGGTCTGGAGACAGGGCTATAGCTGTTCTAGTCACCTTGAGGCAGCTAGTTGGTAGGATGCCTGTTAACAAGGGTCAGGAATCCTGGAGAGAGTCTGTGCTAGGTTGGCCAACAGTAGGTAGACGCCCTAGTACTGCATGGGAGAAGCCAGAGTACTCTAGCCAGTAACCAGGACACTTACCGCAGAGCACCGACTGGAGGAAGGAGGACACAGCATACACAGAGAGAGTGAGCCTAGTCTGAGGTAGTGCAACATGAGTAAGACGTACATTAGATACACGTATGTGGTACATCGTGGCATTCTTTATTGCATCGGAATGGCAGCTGCCCCGCAGAGAGGAGCGCCATGTGTGATAGAAGAAATTATAGTGCGAAGATGACGACCGCAAGTAGAGAAGCTCCGCGCGGTGCGGAGAGTCAAAGATGGCGGTCGGTGGCTGATTGAGGGACCGCACGTGGTGTGTATGCCACCGAGGAGGGAGTTGCAGGAGGGACTTTTGCAAGTATATTATGGAGTGGCGCCAAGGCTGTGGCCGCGCCATTTTTGTCCTGCCTAGGATCCCAGGGTGCTACCCTGGAGTACAGTGCTGAGGACATTGTGCTTATGTGTGGCGCGGATGGAGAACCTGATTGCCAGACGGTGATCCCTATACAAAGATCTACCTCAATTGTTATTGTGAATGGCCGTGCAAACCAAGATGGCGGTTCCCGCTTCCCTGGGAGACAGCGTGGGCCAAGTGCAGAAAATTCTGCAAATGCAAAGGTTGCAAGAAGTTGGCCGGGATTGGCGCCACGTAAAGAACCCCACCCTGCTGGGGGGGGGTATGGCGCGAAATCTGTGGCCGCGCCCTCCTGGACTGTGACAGGCTGAGAACCAGTGCTGGGTCACCCAGTGAATTTGTGGGACCCTCCCCTAATATCTACCAAGGGGAGGGGTTTCCAACTTTGCCAAATCAGAGTGGAGCTGGCTGAGGGAGGAGTTAAAGGAATGACCCCTGCCCTTCAGTTGCGAGGAGCTGGCGAACAGGCAAGACCACTGTGTAAAGTGTCCCCTGTAACCAGCGTTGCAAGCGAACAAGAGAAAGAGATGGACATCTCAACCCACCCCTACTTGTTGCCAGGAGGCTTCCTGGTGATTAAGGCGGGTGACACCGAGACGATACGATGCCTGTGTATGCAGTGCCGATTGACCGGCGGAGAAGCCAGCACGACGGCAAGGTGTCCCCAATGTGGCATCCATTATCTGCGGGCCTTGCAGCCTTTTGTGCCGGGGTATACCGCGGAGGCAAGTGGAGAAACCACCAAGCTGACGGCTGTAGCCTCGCCCCAAGTAAAGGAAGAGCCAGCAGATCCCGGAGAATAGGGATCGCTGTTAATGATTGCATCGGAGCCTAAAGAGGTCGGGACCTACTATCGGTCCCCGACGGGAGTGCCACTTCCCGAGTCGGAGTCTGCATCTTCGGACGAAGAGCAAGCGACCCCGACGTCGGTGGTGATGCGCCTACCGGCGGACCACTGCAGCGGAGCTGAAAAAGAACCCACTCTTACCTGTCAAGAGGCAGAGCTGAGTCTCGAGGTGCCGAGATCGCCTTTGCAGAGACAACTGGAGCGGAGGAGTCCCACGACCATGGTGACTTCCAGCACGGAAGGCGGAGAAGACCCCATCCCGAGCCGACGGAGCGGTGAGACACATCCTTACCCTCCACAGGCGCCGGTGGTGGCGATGGCGAAGGCAGGCCTAGCCCAGGCCTGAGGGGAACGGAGAGCAGAACCTTCACTTCGGCGGCGGATGTCGTTGTGGAAGAAGAGGTTCCGGTTGGGAGCCCAAACCAAGATGGCGACGCCTTATTCCCAGAAGTTGATGACATCACTTCCGGCGGACACTGCGGAACCGGATGGAAGATGGCCGCGCCCTCACGACCGCCGTGCTGCACCAGGTCGCCTGGGTCCAGGAAGAGTTGGCAGGCCCTGCGGAAGCTTGGGAACAAGGAGACGGGTGCGGTTGACGCACCACCTGTTGGTACCGGCCGAGGTAATGATAAGCTGCAGGTCGTAGCCCCGCATCGGCCCATGACCTTTCCCTATGCCCAACCCCCGGCCTTAGTTAAAACCCCCGCCCCTGTCACCTCCTCATCTGGGTCCCAATCGAGCCAAGGGTTATCTGGGGAGTCACGGGCTACATCCGATGAACGGACTGGGGAAAATCTGGACTGGGGCGATTGTTTTACCTCCAATGAGGGATCGGGGAGGGAAATGGCTATGCGATGAGTGTCATCATGTCCTAGCGATGGTAACAGTATGGTGAATGTAAAATGTAGGCCTAAGCGTTTAGGGTCAAATTCCAGGTCCACCATCCGGAATCTCTTCAGGGGGAGAACCAGAAGAGAATGAGGACACGGTAGCAGTGGCAGAGAGAGTCCAAGGGAGAGAAACCAGGTGGTGGGTGCTGCATCGTATGTGAGTAAGACTCAGATCACACTACCTCAGACGCCTGTCATGGTGATATTCCCCATACCAACCAAGCGGGAGACTCAGGAGTCCTGTTGCCAGCAAGTGCACCACACATCACACAGACATGTAATGGGGCCAGTAGACCACAGGGGCCAATGTGAGATTGGGTGGGGGCCCGTAAAACCGTCACATACTGCATACAGTATTTTTGACCAGTTTTGCAGTGGGGAGCTTTCAATGATAGGGGTGAGATGAATCACCATGGAGATAGCTACTGTAGTTGCACTATTTGTTTTAACACCTTTCTCCATATTCTGCTTGCCTTTGTATCAAATGTACGATCGTTTTCTACATTTGAAACAAATTGTTAACCGAAGAAGTGTACACTACACAGACCAGGTGGGAATATAATACACAATCTCTCTGTGTTATATATCTCATTGTAGTCAGTTCTATAAACTCACCCCCTAAGTGCACCCTGATGGTATTGCAGCCGCTGGCGCATACAGCGGGTACAGTCCCCGCCCCATTGTTGCACATCAGATGCTATTAAATTGTGTTCTGCGTGTCCTGCTGCAACGCGCGGGCAGCAGCCACATCAGCATCTGCATCTGTATGATGCTAAAATTGGAGCGAAGACCTTAATACACTGACGTAAAGAAACAAATATGAACATTATGCATTTTGCTCCTAATTTAGTAATGAAATGATCAAAGTCATAGGGGGCGGTGTATCAGGGCAAAATGTACGCAAAGTGTATCAATGTATCTAGGTGTTTGTTCTAAGGTTTGTGCCATGCGCGTCAGCTTGTGATTTGGGCAGTGGCAATAGCAGGAGTCGGGGAGGAGTTACATGACAATGGGTTTTATCTTGTATTTGTATCAAAAATCTGTCATGTCCGAGGTGGCATCAACTTTTCTGGCTAACGAATTGCATCAAATGAAAGAAAAAACGGCTTCCATGTGATGCAAACGGGAACAGAAAATGGAGCAATGTGTCAAAACAAATTTCTATTTTCCCTTTTTTGCATTCACCCTTCTCTCCTTTAGTGGTGCTAAAAAATAAAAATGGGATCAAGCGTATAAGGGAAACCATTCATATTTAAATCAATTGGCTTTTTTGATACATCAGGTGCAGTATTTTTGTCCTCGTTTTGCAATCGAGACTCTTTGGTAAATAAACAACGTCCAACGTTTTTTTTCCCGAATGACTGAAAATAACATCAGCTCATCGCCCTATCATTGTGTTTGCTCAGACATAATTTGGAGCAGACTGTTTGCTTTTGTTTTCATTTACGTTTACAATGTGTATGCCGTGCCAAACCTTTTCAGCCAGTAATTGTACCCAAAGGAGGCTGCATGAGTTACATACTGTACATATTTCAGAACTTATGTCAAGTACCTGGAGAGTCCTGTCTGAATAAACTGTGCTGTAAAACATGGAAATCTCTGTTTAGAGATCTTCAGAAATAAACTTCCATTTCTTGTTGTCTCAAGTTGCCTCTTTGTGATGTCGCTGATATCTTTTACGTGCAGTATCTCTGTATGTATGTATGTATGTCTTTATTTATATAGCGCCATTAATGTACATAGCGCTGCACAGCAGTAATATACGTGACAATCATATAAATAACAAATAATATAAATAACACATAAAGGGGAGAAGTACTTCAGACATAAAAGTTACATTTCGGAAGAGGAGTCCCTGCTCCGAAGAGATTACCATCTAATTCTTTGGTAGGAAGAACGTACGAAGACAGTAGGAGGGCGATCGGGTAAGTGTTTCTGCAAGTGGCCAAGGTTTATGTATGAGGTGTTAATTATCAGCCATGGAGCTACTCATAGATTTCCTTAAGCAGGTGTGTTTTGAGGTGGGTCTTAAAGGTGGATAGAGAGGGTGATAGTCGGATACTGAGGGGAAGGATTCCAGAGGTGTGGGGCAGTCAGTGAGAAGGGTTTAAGGCGGGAGAGGGCTTTAGATACAAAAGAGATAAAGAGAAGACATCCTTGAGCCGAACGCAAGAGTCGGGATGGTGCATAATGATAAATTAGGGCGGAGATGTAAGGAGGAGCAGGGGTGTAAAGCTTTAAAAGTGAGGAGGAGAATTGAGTGCGAGATACACGATTTGATAGGAAGCCAGGAGAGGGATTTCAGGAGGGGAGACACTGAGACAGATTTAGGAAAGAGTAGAGTGATTCTGGCTGCAGTGTTTAGGATAGATTGTAAGGGAGACAGGTGAGAGGCAGGAAGGCCGGACAGCAGGAGGTTACAGTAGTGGAGACGGGAGAGAATGAGGGTCTGTGTCAGATTTTTTGCAATCGTGCAACAGATGAAAGGGTGTATCTTCGTAATATTGCAGAGGAAAAAAACAACGAGGTTTTAACTACAGTACCTTTTGAATGTGAGAGGAGAATGTGACAGAGGAGTCGAGTGTGACCCGTAGGCAGCGTGCTTGGGCTACTGGGCTATCTCTGCTAATTTCTCAGACTCGGCTTTTCCTGCCTTGATGTCCCATACTGAGGTAGAAGGAGTTAAAAATCGTCAAAGTTTCCCTGCTGCAAAACTGAGGTTTCTGGTAGACATGGACTGAAGTTGGGAGAGAGAGACAAGTGGAGGAACGGGAATTATTTTATCAAAGTTTCTTAGCTGCTTTCAAGGCTTTTTAGGTTTGATCAATCTGGTTCTATTTGTTGCTCAATTTTTGTCCCAGTTTTGCAGCAGGGAAACGTTGATGAATAGCCCTTGCTGAGAGGCATGACTGTTCTCATTTGACAGATTTTTTAACAGAACTGCTGCGTGAATGGTTGTCAGTGTGAGTACAGCCATTTTATCAGCCACATACTCTGCAAAATGGTCATGTGAGCCATAGTTGTTCCCTCTGTGCTGTGGTACAGGGGCATCTGGGAAACCAATGGGAAAAATATCATACCAGAGTGTTATTCTCAGTATGGGCGGCTGTAAGATGAAATGTATCTCATCCCTACCAGTGTGCAACCCAGTCCAGACCAGTACGTGCTGGCTATGGGAGCTGAAATAAACCTCATCTCTCCAGTTGTGTGCGTCCATTCACTACCAGTGGGGCATTTTTTATTTTAATCGTGTCTGTAACTGCTACATACGCCCATAACATATATTATCTGTAACTGTCCATGAAATGTCTTTAAATATAATGTATAATCTCTGTCCATTTAACGTAACCATGTATTGTTATCATAACTCTGTGCCCAGGACATACTTGAAAACGAGAGGTAACCCTCAATGTATTACTTCCTTTTAAAAAAAATTTTATAAATTTTTAAAAATAAATAAATACAATTCTTTAAAGGTGTACACAGTAAACCCCTTTTGTCTTATCGAGTAAAATAGGTAAATAATGTTTTTTTTTATGAATGCACCAATAAGGGCATTATTTTCTTGTAATTCACAGAGATAATATAGAAGTTTCACCACCACAATTTTTAACATTTTTTAATACATTTTAATTGACATATATTTTTCAATTAGAAATAAAAAAACAGCCCCAATTTATATTTTAGTTTTATTATGTGAAAGAAAACACCCATTCTCCATAGTCCTTAACTAAAACCGAATTAATTGATTTCCGGCAAAAAAAAAACCCCAACTAAATTATACACAAAATATTTACATCCCAAAACAAAATGATGCACTTCTTGCCCACCTCTAAATACTGGCATAAAGGAACAGACCTATAGAAAAATGACTTTAAATAATGTTGATACAGTATATCAGGAGTGTTTCCTGATCATTCAGTATATCAGGAGTGTTTCCTGATTATTCAGTATATCAGGGGTGTTTCCAAGTTCTCAAGGTCCACCAACAGGTCAGGTTTTAAATATATCCCTGCTTCAGCACAGGTGGCTCAGTCATCGACAGAGCCCCCGATTGAGCCACCTGTGCTGAAGCAGGGATATCCTTAAAAGCTGACCTGGTGGTGGCCCTTGAGGACTGGAGTTGGTAAACTCCTGAACATTCCTCTCTGAGTGTATTGCTGCACAGGTAAAGAGGTTATTTGATCAACACCAATTAGCATTGATATATATCAATGTTTTCCCTCGTTTATTTCAATATGTTGACTGACTCATTAGAAAACAGAAACATATTAGTAGTTTGAAATATTGGTTTTAACTTTTAGGATGTCATTTATCAATTGCCAGACTGCTAAAGCTGAGACTTCCATATTGTACTATATGTACTATATGTATCAAAGGGGACAATGTCACTGAGTGGATACACCTGTTTTTCTCTTATACATTTGGTTCAGTTTACTTGCCCCTGTTTTGCAGCAGCTGGGAGATTGGTATAAATGAGCCTCTTGATGTTTATACAGTATGCTGCTAAACAACGGCCTCATGGAGATTAAACAAACAAACTTTATTGAATCTCCCTTGGTGATAACTGTTGGTCAGCCCAATAATCTATAGATACATTATTTTTGTTAATAAAATAATGATGATGTTATCATTAGCCAAATAGACATACATGGAGGGCAATAATTAAGTGATAAATTTCAGCAGACCCTCTACCCCCCCCCCCCCCCCCCAAAAAAAAAAAACATAATTTTTTCACAGGATACAAAAAAGTTTAAATGTTTACTTTAAGAATGATTTCATCTTATTGTGGAAAATAATTACATTGATAAGTTATTTGCAATTTTTGACCCCCTACATGGGCCTGCCCCTTTAAGTGATCTGTCTGTTATTAGGACATACAGTCTATAACATTCTGTTTCTCTGTAATTTCTCATCCTTTCCAGAGGTCTATTCAATGAATTATGGGCCCCAAAAAAACAAATGATAGAGGCTGAGACTGAGCCGCTGATTGAGTCACTTGTGCTGAAGCAGGGATATCCTGAAAACCTAACCTGTTGAGGACTGGAGTTGCCCACCCCTATGTTACACTGTAGTTAGCAGAATCAAATGCCTACACCAGGAGTCAAAAATCCCCACCAGAAACAAGAAACTCTTATCAGCACAGAGAGCACATTGGCTATTGATTCATTTTACAGATAAGGGAATGCATTCACCAGTGTCTTACATTTCGTACACCCGCAAGCATTATATATGGCAAAAAAAATACTGTTTCTTTAAAAGAAAACACTTCTGTGATTTAGAACAAACCCCTTCACGTATTATACATACCTGCTGGTACAATGAGTACAGGGTTCCACTTCTTCCCCCAGCTCAGTGAAGGCTCCGTTCAGTTCTGGGAACAGTTGGGAAGTGCTTCCGCTGGGAAGTCAGAGCTTAGTGAATCTTGGCTGACTAAATCCGAGGGAGATAAAAAATAAGTCATAGGCTCTGTCATTGCAATGTTTTTTTTTCTTCCTTTAGCTGCTCTAGTCATCACAGCAATCCATTTCTTGAATGGACGTCTGCTTATCAGCCTTTCGCAAGATCTACTTTATCTGTAGTTTACACTAAGAATTGATGTTGGGAATTCCTCATAATCACCTTGGTCAACACACTGCACTCCGTTCCGCAGTAAAACCGAAAACTCTGCTGCGTCACCATCCACACACCATCCATGGCAAGCAACAGGAAGATAGGTGGTGAAAATTGTTAATAAAAAAAATATTACCAATCATAACGTGTGTCTGTTTTTTTTTCCATCCAAAGAGCAGAAGGTAATAGATTCATTATTAGCCGTGACATGGAAAACAGAACATAAAGCTCTGAGATTAGTCACTGGGGAAATACTATGTCCAAGCCATGTGATCAAAATCGACTCTTTAAAAAGAGATAATATGCTTTCAACAAGATGGATGATGCCTGTAGTTGGAAATATCATTGTGAAGGCAGAACAATGCATTACGGGCTCCTGCATTGTTAGTAGATGATGCAAAAAAAAGGAGTTTTCTTTACCACCCTGTTCCCTATTATTGTCCTTTTGTAATGCAACCTACACCGTTGGAAACAACCTAACTGTACAAAGCATTATTACATACAGGTGGAACTTTGATATCTATTTTATTTGTATGTACAGTACGGTGGCTAAGAGCGTAAGACATCTAGTGAAGCTAAAAGCCTTGTTACCCACTTTGTCTGCCCATGGTCCTGTTTGCTGTGATTCATAATAATCCGTTTGCCTTCAGTGTGTTTTTTTTTTCTTTCCATTTTTGGAAAATATTTGTGTCAATATTAATAAGTACTTCAGTAGTACAGTGAGAGACTGAATTACTGTTTTCGGTGCCGCAGACAAACAAGCACAAGTGAGCGGCGCCGAAAACAGTGTGGGGGCTCCATGCTTTTGAATGGGACCCCTGGAGCGTTAATCCTTCACGGATGGGGCAAGGTATCAGAAGCCAAACCGCGTGCTGAAGCTGCGCGAGTGGACGAAGGGATTCCCGGAGTAGTTCAGAACTCTTGAGGTAAGAAGCAGTCTCCCTGCAAAGGCTAAGGACATTTAAAACCCCTTGATGAAGTAGATGCCCAAATACATCATGCTGCGAAGGATAGCAGACTGGGATTGCTGGAGAAACTACTGGCATGGCCATCATTCGTCATCTACATCATCTGCCCAACCCACTTCATGACGTAGATGACCGAATTTGGTCCTATAGTATTCCCCTTCATGATGTAAACACTGATATTCGGGCATATATACATCATCAAGGGGGTTTAAATGTCCTTAGTCCTTGCATGGAGACTGCTTCTTACCTCAAGAGTTCTGAGCTCCTCTGGGAGTCCCTTCATCCACTCGCGCAGCTCCACCATGCTGTCCGGCTTCTGATATAAATGGCAGCTGATGGCTCGGAATGTCTAATACTGCTGAGGTCAGAAGCATGGACCCCCGCAGTATTAATCCTTTTGTTTTCTGTGACTCGGCACAATTGCAGCACCGAAAACAATAAGTCTGGCCATATTTGTAGGTGATACCTTGTTTATTTGGACTAACAATTGGTTACACGTTTGACAGCGTTTTTACCATTTTTGACATGTTTACAATTTGAACTTGGCAGACTCGCTTTCGGTTTGGATCATGAAAACCTTGCAGTACTTCTATGTATACAAAAAATATATATAGTAAAAACAATTACGATAATGGTGCAGATTGAGATTTGTCTTGACTCTTGTAACCTCCGGCTGCCCGGCCTTCCTGCCTCTCACCTGTCTCCCCTACAATCGGTTCTAAACGCTGCTGCCAGAATCTCTCTACTCTTTCCTAAATCTGTCTCAGCGTCCATCCTGCTGAAATCACTCTCCTGGCTTCCTATCAAATCGTGTATCACACACTCAATTCTCCTCCTCACTTTTAAAGCTTTACACTCTTCTGCTCCTCCTTACGTCTCAGCCCTAATTTCGCGCTATATACCATCCCGATTCTTGCGTTCTGCTCAAGGATGTCTTCTCTCTAGCCCCTTTGTATCTAAAGCCCTCTCCCACCTTAAACCTTTCTCACTGACTGCCCCACACATCTGGAATGCCCTTCCCCTCAGTATCTGACTTGCACCCATTCTATCCACCTTTAAAACCCACCTTAAAACACAACTCCTTAACGAAGCATATGAGTAGCTCTGTGGCTGATACTTTACACCTCATACATGTAGCACTGTTTACCTCCCCCCAACCCCGCCCTCCCCTCTGGGAGATTACACAGCCTATGCTAAGTGTGTGTGGTGCACTACCTGTTTGGAGCAGGAGATACTGAGCTGTCTGTGGTAGAGTAGAGACTTGGACAAGCTTGGGTTCTTGTTCTGTAGTTCTTTCTCTGGTGTTCAGCGCCTCAGCCGTAGTGGGTCCCAAGGTGTCTGGAAATCATCTCCCACTACTGCATTGTTCTCCCTCCTGCCCAAGGACTGATACTCAGACCGGAGTATATAGTAGAACAAGAATTTTTATTGGTATACATCAGGCATCCACTGCAGTTCTCCCTACAGTGGTGCAGTCATGGAAGTCCCAGACTTCTAGATGGTGCAGGCCCTGGTCTTACAGGCCTTGGTGGCTGAGCTTGATGTTCCCTCAGTCCAAAGACTGAGGGTGAGCATGCTCATCCCTGCCATGGGAGAGACTCACAGCTCTTTCTTCCTCTCTTCACCGGAGCAGGAAGCAGACTAACTAACTTTGCTACACCCACTTGGAAGACTGAAGAAGGGGCGGGCTCATGAACTGTACCTATCCCTGATAAGCTTACACAGGCCTTGACTTACCACCTTACTCCCATCACTCACAAGAGGGACATAAGGTGGGGTCAAGAGCCCATAGATTTAATCTGTTACTGCCTGTAGTTAACAGGACTTACATAACAGAGATAACAGGGGAAAGAAAGGTACTATGGGACATACCCTGTTACATACATAATCCTTGGCCCATTGCAGACACACTACCAGAACATCTTCCTACTCTCTCTGTACGTTCCTCCTACTTAACAATTAGATTGTAAGCTTTTTGGGGCAGGGACCTAAATGTTACTTTTATGTCTGAAGCCCTTCTTCCCATTATTTGTTATTTGTATTATTTGTTATTTACATGATAATCACATGTATTACTGCTGTGAAGCGCACAATAAATGAAGGGAATTGTAAATGAATGGCGCGATATAAGTAAAGACATACATACTGTACATTTTTGTGGTTTGATTAATAAGATGCTGTTCTCCTGCTAAAGTTTTGCAGTCAGGGGACTTTGATTACATAGGCTCTCTGAATTCTAACTATAGCAACTCAAGTGGGCTATGTTCCTTCAGAGCCTTGGGAAACGCAGGAATCTAGGGGACTTAAGTACGTGTCAAAATCTCTTGGCTGCAAAAATGGGGCAAGGTGATGCAAAAAACAGCACCAGATTTATCAAGTTAGAAACAATTCTATTGAATTCAATGGAGAGTATGTTTTTTATTTTTTATAATTGCTATTGTTTTGCCCCACATTTGCAGCAGAGAAACTTTGATATATCCCCCGAAAATCCTTATTACCAAGAAAGTCACACAAAGAAATGGAATCGTATGAAGGAAATAATTTGAGGTTGAGGAGATGAATATTGTCCCATAAATCATTGTAACGTTAAAATGGCCACTACATCGCTCGGCACGAAGCTTTCATTTTATGCACGAAGCAACATTTTTGAATTAAATACCTTGAAAATGGTAAAAGATTTTTTTTAAAAACAGCAGTTTACCAACTGACAATTTTCATGAAAATTCCAAAGAAATTAAAATGTTGGGCCAAAATTGCTATTTTGAGCCATTTTATACAAATTACCATTCCGATTGTTGTGTAAAAAATAGCGATATTGATCAATGGTGAGCTCATTAAACAATGAAGTGTTTCCACACCATTTTTGTTGAGTGCCCCAGTTCCTTTACAGTGTCACTTTCCTTCCAGTTCCATATCCAATAAATAATAAACCAAAAGCATTCTCATATTTATGTTTTAGATTCATTAAATGAATCACTAAAATGTTCCCAAATAGGGGGAAACCATCACAGCATATTAAAAAATACAGGTCTGCAATGGAGCACCTGAGATTAGATGCCCGCCAATGAAAACACATTTTTGTTGCTATAACCTGGAAACATGCCGGTCTATAATGATTCTTTGGTAGCTGTTTCCTGCAGAAGCATTTCAGAGATACTGTACCTGCTTGTACATTTGTAAGCTTTTGACTACTTTTAAAAGATTGCCGTTCACTCTGATAGAAATAATACAAATGAGAAACGCTTGAGAGGAGAATAGTTTCCTGGTTTATAACAATTGTTATAGGATGTAGAAGAGGCACAGAAGATTGGTAAAACAAAACGGGTACTCCAGTGCAATAAAAACACAACGTTTAGTTACATGCAGTGAATGTTTTTGTCCTATATTCAGACCTTTAATTTGCAACAAGGGAATTATTTTTTTCTTTTTAAATATCCCATTGTTTAATGCAGAATACGGCCTCATTTCAGTGAATTTTGTGACATGGTTCACATTTTTGTAATATATAGATAATGTTAATGTAAACATCTTGGAGCCAAGAACGTTTGCCAGACCACTGTGACATCACAATGTCCAGTGAATGTGAACCTAGGCCTGCAGGGATTTAAGCTTCAGCATGCTTGACATAAGGCAGCCCTTCTACGTATATTTCCACCTATGGCTGAGCTTTCTTACATCAGCACGCTGAAAACAATTCCAGTAATCATAGTTTTAATCGCTACTGATCTGTTGTTGACTAGAGATGCAAAGTAACCAGCCCCAATCCACCCCTAGACAGTCTCATATTCTTGTATATTTGTATTAAATATTGTGCATTTAGGCCACGTAAGGTTTTCATAGAAAGATTAAAATTCACCAAAAAAAAAAATAGTCACATCCCATTCTCGTATTTTGTGAATAAAATCAATATAAAGTTATCTTCAAATTCTCTTTTCTTTTTCTCCCATTTTGCCCTTGGGTAAAACCCTAGTAAGCCGTAGAATGCAGTGGTCGTGGGAGGCTAATGACGATGCCCACAAGTGAAGCTAGTGGATTGCATTGTTGGCTGCCTGCGAAGCGATGCCCATGTCTCCAGTTAAACTAACCAGCAGTATCCCTCAGATATTCTTTCAAACCTTTGCTTCAAGGAACACATTTGTTTCAAGTGAAAATTCGTGTCTCAGGTGCAAAGGTAATTGGAGGAGGAAATTCAGGCGGAGGTCCGTGAATGACTAGGATCACAGATGGAGGTAGAAAATGCCACAGGCAACTAAAGTGATGCACAACTGCTGTGGGCATTAAGCAGCAGCAGCAGATGTGACAAAATCTCAGTAGGCTTTCATCAACACTGGTGGTAGTTGTAGCGTGGTGTCTGCATCAGCATGTGGTAACGACGTAGGGGTGTTGATGGTGTGTTACAATGTGTTGCTCTTCACTCTGGGACATGATGAACCAGCAGCAAATCGTTACATTTGATTCTCGTGTTTGTGTATTTTAGATGTGCCAGTTCTATCCTGTTGGCTTCTAACGTGGCCATATGCAGCTGGAATGGGACGTTTGGGTTGTGGATGTCCGGCCTCAACCAAGTACCCCCCCCAGCATTTTGCCACAGGGGGATTCTCCACCACAGCCGCTCCTCTGCTTTACCCTCCGCTGCCGGCCACTTCAACAATAAGGTAAGTTTTAGGGTAGGGGGTTAGTTTTAAGGTACAGGGTTAACTTTAGGGGTTTTAGCGGTTAGGGTAAGTGGTTAACTTAAGGAGTTTTAGGGTAAGGAGTTAAGATTTTTAGGATAGGGGGTAGCGTTAGTATTGGGGTTTAAGATTAGGAGGTTTAAGGATCAGTGCTTAAGTTAGTGGGGAAGCGGCTGGCGGTGACAGGTCCTGGCAGCCAGGTTACGAGATTTGGTCGCGGCGAAACGACCACGTATTCAGCCCTGAAGTCAGCTGGAATTAAACGTATTCCACATCTCTGGTTCAGAACCATCCCAAGACATAGATGTCTGGATGTTGACCGTAATCTCCCACATGCCTCTCTGCTTATTATATTGTGTGGGGTGTTTGGGAATCATGGGATTTTGAAATGCAACATTGCTTCACTCTAACAGACATTCCCAATTGCTGACAAACCTTCTACAGGCATACCCCGCATTAACGTACACAATGGGACCGGAGCATGTATGTAAAGTGAAAATGTACTTAAAGTGAAGCACTACCTTTTCCCACTTATGGATGCATGTACTGTACTGCAATCATCATATATGTGCATAACTGATGTAAATAACGCATTTGTAATAGGCTCTATAGTCTCCACGCTTGCGCACAGCTTCGGTATAGGTAGGGAGCCGGTATTGCTATACAGGACGTGCTGACAGGCGCATGTGCGAGCTGCCATTTGCCTACTGGGCGATATGTCCTTACTCGCGAGTGTAAAGTGAGTGTCCTTAAACCGGGGTATGCCTGTATATTACTTTCATTATATTCTAAAACCAAGCCAGACATAGGACTTCAATGAATGTCCATTCTTAGGTCCTTTTCCACATCATATTTACGAAGATGTCTTCTGCTGTAAGACACCTTCCAGCATTACAAGGCAGCCAATTCAAGTGTCCGAATGTTGTGTAATTTGGGGGTAAGATAGAACGGGTAGAGGAGCTGCCCTCTGTGTGCTCGAATAACAATAGCAGCAGATGTGGTTTGGCTTTCTCAAAGCGCCCTGAGAGGCGGGAAACGCGTCAGGGTATACTCTGTGCTTTTTTACATTGGCTTACATGCCTTAATAGAGAACTTTTTATTAGCATAAACCAGCCTCTATCTCCAGTTGCTGTGCCCGAATTTCTCTTCACTCTATAATTTGGGGGTAAAGCAGGTTTGTGGGACCTGTCAGAGACACATGAAAGTGCACATAGTTGTTCTATCTGCCCATGTTCTCCACCGACCACCGAAGGCCCTCAAATGTGTCAGTCATGTGTTGCTTTATATAGACCCATGTTGATGCAATGTACTTCAATACAATCCTGACAGATTGCCAATTTTTACTAGTTTTTGGCAAACTGTCGGCCTCCCTTGAGAATTTGCGCAAACTCAACGGACATCAGTTTCAGAAAACATTCCCATGAATAAATAGAGATGTCTTTAAAAAAAAAAAAGTGCATTCTTTAGTGGAGGGAGCATGACACATTCACATACGGTACTTCACGCAGACATTACCATCAGAAGTTCTGTCCTTCATTAATTCCACTGAACTGGACACACAAATAAGGAAGATGTTTAGTAAAAAGAAATAGACTGCATTTTCATGAGAAATAGCTCTTTCTAAAGCCGCACTTGCACATACCGTTGTAGCCAACGTTATTGTAAGTGTTGGCATCAGGCAGCACACCATACACAATGTACCAGTGAGAAAAGCGGCCATTGTTTTGAATCAGCCACATTATTTCCCCTGTAGGCCTGTGCCAGTGAGTGCAGTAATATTGGCTATCTGTGTAGCGGTTTCATGGATCCCAAGTTGTTCACTAAAACCTACATCAATTAATAAAACAGATCTGTAGCCTGTGTGTAAATATTACATAGTTACATAGTTACATAGTAGATGAGGTTGAAAAAAGATGTACGTCCATCAAGTTCAACCTATGCTCAATTTAGACAACAGATACTTTATCCTATATCTATACTTACTTATTGATCCAGAGGAAGGCAAACAAAAAACCCCATTAAGGGGAAAAATTAATTCCTTCCTGACTCCAAGAATTGGCAATCGGATTAATCCCTGGATCAACATCCTTCCCATGTATACTTATTTGGTATATCCCTGTATACCTTTCCCATCTAAAAAGATGTCCAACCTTTTTTTGAACAAATCTATTGTATCTGCAATCACAGTCTCCATGGGTGATGAATTCCACATTTTAACTGCCCTTACTGTAAAGAACCCTTTCCTTTATTGCTGGTGAAATTTCCTTTCCTCCAACCTTAAGGGATGGCCCCGAGTCCTTTATACTTTATAGTTCTTTTGAAAGCTCCTTGTATTGTCCCTGAAAATATTTGTATATAGTTATCATATCCCCTCTTAGACGCCTCTTTTCTAATGTAAATAAATCTAATTTAGCTAGCCTCTCCTCATAAGTTAGAATGTCCATCCCCTTTATTAATTTGGTGGCTCTTCTCTGCACTCTCTCTAGTTCCATAATGTCTTTTCTTTGGATTGGTGCCCAAAATTGTACTCCATATTCAAGGTGTGGTCTTACTAATGCTTTGTAAAGGGGCATAATTATGTTTACTTCCCTTCCATCCATTGCCCGTTTGATGCAAGATAAGATCTTGTTTGCCTTTGCAGCTGCTGCATGACATTGGGCACTATTGCTAAGCCTGCTGTCTACAAGCACTCCTAAATCCTTCTCCATCAAGGATTTCCCCAATATATCTCCATTTAATTTGTAAGTTGCCTTTTTATTCTTGCATCCCAAATGCATAACCTTGCATTTATCTGTATTAAACCTCATTTGCCATTTACCTGCCCACGTTTCCAATCTCTCCAAGTCCTTCTGAAGAGAAATTACATCCTGCTCTGATTCTATTACCTTACACAATTTAGTATCATCAGCAAAGATGGAGACTTTGCTCTCGATCCCAACCTCAAGGTCATTAATAAACAAGTTAAAAAGCAGGGGTCCCAGTACCGATCCTTGAGGTACTCCACTCACGACTTTAGCCCAACCTGAAAAAGTTCCATTTATGACAACCCTCTGTTGTCTGTCCTTTAACCAGTTTTCAATCCAGGTGCATATATTATTACTGAGTCCAATTTTCTTTATTTTGTACACTAACCTCTTGTGTGAAACCGTATCAAAAGCCTTTGCAAAATCTAAGTAGACCACATCAACTGCATTACCCTGGTCTAAATTCCTACTTCCTTAAAGAAACAAGTAAGGTTAGTTTGGCATGATCTATCCTTCATAAATCCATGCTGACTATTACTAATAATTTTGTTTTCCATTAGGTATTCCTGAAAATTATCCCGTATTAAACCTTCAAATAGTTTCCCTACTATTGAAGTCAGGCTTACAGGTCTGTAATTCCCCGGGTGTGATCTAGCTCCCTTTTTAAATATAGGCACCACATCTGCTTTACGCCAATCTTGTGGTACTGAGCCTATGGAAATGGAGTCCTTAAATATTAAATATAATGGTTTGGCTATTACTGAGCTTAACTCCTTGAACTCTTGGATGTATGCCATCGGGGCAAGGTGCCTTATTTACTTTAATTTTTTGTAGTCGCTTATGAACTTCTTCCTCAGTTAACCAATTGTTCATTAATATGGAGGTTGTGGCTTCCTCCTGTGGCGCTACTATTGAACTTGATTCTTCCCTGATTCGTCCCTAAACACAGAGGCATATTCTATGTCTACGTTTCAGTAAAACATAGCGAGACCAGATGGCAGGATGAGGGAGAATTGTAGTATAGGCTGGCAACTAGGTGTAATTCAATAGACAGCTGTTTGTTGGAGATCACTGTGGCAGTGACATGAAGTGGAAATGTGTGTCAAGTGGAATAGAGCTAGTCTTCACCTTACCATTCCCTTATGGTAGAATGAGAGTTGATGTGATAGGCTTATGTAACGGGTATTCCCCCACCCAATCTCACATTGGCCCGGGTAGTCTAACCAGTCCCCATTACGTGTTCGTGTCTGGTGGTGCACCTGTAGGCAACAGGGCTCCTGAGTCTCCCGCTTGATGGTATTAGGGGATGTCATCCAGACAGGCAGCTGAGGTAGTGTGTGCGAGTCCAACTTACTTCATGTGCAGCGCCTCCACCTCATCAGGATCTGTGCTTCCGCAGGGAGATGGTCCTGGTGAGGAACTCCTTCTTGGTGGTGCCATCCACTGCTGAGTAACTTCACACTCACACAGTGGAGGTATATTCGAACAGGGCATCTTTATTGATGGTTGGTATGGGCAAGCTGCCCCTCACAGCTAGCAGCTCAGCCACTCATCTCCTTGCAGCACTCCATTAGGAAGGTCCCTTCTCTAATAGAGCTGCTTTCCACCTATCCTCTCAGAGAGATTCCCCAGCTTCTCTGGCTACTGTCAGCTCCTCTCCTGAGCTGCTTTGTCTCTCTCAGCTCCTGTAACTCTGCTGCGTATGCTCACTGACTCACAGCTAGCAGGAGACACTGCAACATTGTTGCAGACCTTCACGTGCCTCACACTGAACTGAACAGCACAACAACAGGAAACTGAACTCCTAACTTTAGGCAGTGCTGTGTCTTATATCACCCCCCAGAGAACAAACATGCTCTGTATCACTAAGTGGGAACACACTGCATGTTGTCACTTCCTTTGGGGACATATGACACCTCACCAGGGTGTGAGGGCAAACCTCATGATTGATGCTGGCAATCCTGCATACTTACCAGGTTTACTGCCAACATGAGAAAGAGATATGTACACCAATCTTAGACATGGCTACATTCTCCCCCTGGTGGAACCCCAACGTCCTCGCTTGGAACCTAAATTTGCGGAACCTTCCTTCAGGTAGCACTGCAAAACATAACAACACATATTACATATCTTTTCTCAAAACATTATAACAGATACATCCTAACGTAGATGTGTAACACCCAGAATTATTCCCTTCTGTAGAACCCATGACTGGTACCCCCATACCTTCTCAAGGTGGTTTGCGCACAGCATGGTCCACTGGGCTTAGAGCATCAATGCAGTAACACTCTGGGTGACATACTGGACACCCACAATCAGCCCATAACTCTGGCTTGGATGCTAGTGGACTGAGAGGATCATGCCCATACACCTCCCTCAGGCATCTCCTGGAGATGTAGACTATCCCCTCTTGACTACACCACTTCTCGTCTAACCCGCCAGGATCCCAATCTTCTTCTTCTAATCCTTCCTCTTCATCAGTGCCATATCCCCTATCTTCATCAGGGGACCCCATTTCGAACTTACTTTCTCCTTCCCATGGATGGTGAAAATAAAGTAACCACTTTTGGCGATCCCTAATAACTCTTTCTGACAGTGGGGGCACATAGGGGGTTCCCTGGGCAATAGGCACAATATGAGCAACATTACCCAAATCCCCAGATGAAACTCCCAATGTTCCTGGGAACCCAAAATTTAACCCAATGCTCTTAGAATCACACCCCACCACAACAGTACAATTGTCATCATTAGGGCTGTATAACATCCTTTGCATAGCCATTTTCCTCCCCGATCCCTCATCGGATGTAAAGCAGTCACCCCAGTCCAGATTTTCCCCAGTCCATTCTTCAAAAGTGGCTCGGGACTCCCCAGACAACCCTTGGCTAGACTGGGACCCATAGGAAAAAGTGACAGGGGCATGAGTTTTAACTATGGCCGGGGGTTGGGCATAGGGAAACACTGCCGGCATACGCGGGGCTACGACCCGCAACTTCTCGCTACCTTGCCCGGTACCATCGGACTGGCACTCCGGTTCACTCGCCTCCTTACTCCCAGGCTTCCGCAGGGCCTGCTGGCTCTTCTCGGACCCAGGCAACCTGGTACAGCTGCTTGGCCGAGAGGACACGGCCCTCTCGCTGGACTCGCCGCCATCTTGCGTTGGGTTCCCAACCGGAACCTCTTCCTCCAGAACGACATCCACCGCCGTAAGTGATGGTTCTGCTCTCTGCTCCGTTCGGGCCTGGACTTGGCCCGTCTCCGCCGTTGCCACCACCGGCGCTTGTGGAGGGTAAGGATGTATCTCACCGCTCCGTCGGCTCGGGATGGAATCTTCTCCTCCTTCCGCGCTGTAAGTCACCACGGCCGTGGGACTCCGCCTCTCAGGTTGTCTCTGTACCGGCAACACGAGACTCCGCTCTGCTGCGACACAGGTAAGTGCCGATTCTTTCACCGCACCGCTGTAGTGGTCCGCCGGTAGGCGCATCACCACCGACGAGACTTCCACCTCTTCCTCGGAGGATATCACGATCGGATCCTCCGCAAAGTAGTCACCGGATTCTTCTGCGATACAACCAGTGGTTGTTGGTACGAAGCTGGCGTGCTCCGGTACCTCCACTAAGGTCGCGCTCTTCTCCGCCGTTGGTTCTTTCTGTTCCGTAGCCTGCAGCAGCACAGGCTCTAGGAACTGTGCCCCACAGCAGGCACACTTGGGACCCCAGGTCGGTTTGTCACCTGGGAATTCACACTGGTCACAAGCACATCTTATGCACCCCTCTCCATCCACCCAGGCCACCCGGTATTTTATGGGTAACACAACATGGTTAAAGTCCATACCACCAGTCAGGTTCAATTTCTTTTGTAGACACGGGCACACCAGAAAGGATATTTTCCCCCCTTTGTATCGCCAGGCTCCATACAACTGCGGGTGTGCTTCTCTGCATTCTGTACTGTCTTTAGTATGAACAGCGGTTGCTGATCGCTGTTCACTGCGCTTGCTCCCCCTGGTGGTCTGTAAAGGAGGGGCATGCTCTATAAGAGAGTGGTTCTGGCTCTGCGCTGAGTCACTCACATCACCGGGGAGGGGCTCTGAGTCCGTCACAGTCCCTGAGGGCGCGGCTCCAGCTTTCGCGCCATACCCCCCCGCAGGGTGGGGTTTTTCCTTTGGCGCCAATCCCAGCCAACTTTCTGCAATTTTAGCATTTGCAGAATTTCCTGCAACTGGTCCACGCGGTCTCCCAGAGAAGCGGGAACCGCCATTTTGATTCGCACCATCAGTCTCTTTGAATGTTGAGGTAGCATTTAACCGTTGGCATGCCGACTGACATTCAATTTCCACAGGCTCTCCACACATCACTACAATGTCCTCCTCAGTATCCTCGGGGGTATTGCCCCTAGACCCCAGACAGGACAGAAACGGCGCAGCCACAGCTTTAGCACCACTCCATAGCAGGCTCACAAAAGTCGCTTCTGTAGCTTGCTCTTCACCCGCACACACGCCATGTGCGCTCTCTCCATCGGCCTCCGTCCGCCATTTTGGACCTTCCGCACCGCGCGGATCCTCCATTCTTGCGGTCGCCATTGGATTACTGTGTTCGTTCTGATCGTACATGGAGCTCCTCTCTGCGGGGCAGCTGCCATACCGATACAACAAACATGCCTTGTGCACCACCTTGTGTACCTAACGTAGATCTGACTCGTGTTTGCACTACCTCAGGCTAGGCTCACTCTTTCTGTGTCTACTGTATCTCCTTCCTCCAATCTGTGCTCCCTTCGGTAAGTGATCTGGAATGGAGACTAGAGTACTCTTCCATGCAGTACTTGGGCGTCTACCTACTGTTGGCTAGCCTAGTGCAGATCCTCTCCAGAATTCCTGACCACGTTAACAGGCTATCCCTTCAGGCATCCTACCCCTAGCGCTACCTCAAGGTGACTAGGACAGCTATAGCCCCCGGCTCCAGACTCACTAACCCCTTAGGTCAGTCTAGGGCGTGCTTTGCAAGGTTTTTCGTTCTCCTGACTACCCCTAGATTTTCCCTTTCCAGCACAGAGTGGCAGCAAACACTCTCCCTGTTTCCTAGTGTGCCTAGCAAAAGCCTGTCCTGTTGACAGGTATCTCAGCAGCGCCTCCAATTGTAACGGGTATTCCCCCACCCAATCTCACATTGGCCCGGGTAGTCTAACCAGTCCCCATTACGTGTTTGTGTCTGGTGGTGCACCTGTAGGCAACAGGGCTCCTGAGTCTCCCGCTTGATGGTATTAGGGGATGTCATCCAGACAGGCAGCTGAGGTAGTGTGTGCGAGTCCAACTTACTTCATGTGCAGCGCCTCCACCTCATCAGGATCTGTGCTTCCGCAGGGAGATGGTCCTGGTGAGGAACTCCTTCTTGGTGGTGCCATCCACTGCTGAGTAACTTCACACTCACACAGTGGAGGTATATTCGAACAGGGCATCTTTATTGATGGTTGGTATGGGCAAGCTGCCCCTCACAGCTAGCAGCTCAGCCACTCATCTCCTTGCAGCACTCCATTAGGAAGGTCCCTTCTCTAATAGAGCTGCTTTCCACCTATCCTCTCAGAGAGATTCCCCAGCTTCTCTGGCTACTGTCAGCTCCTCTCCTGAGCTGCTTTGTCTCTCTCAGCTCCTGTAACTCTGCTGCGTATGCTCACTGACTCACAGCTAGCAGGAGACACTGCAACATTGTTGCAGACCTTCACGTGCCTCACACTGAACTGAACAGCACAACAACAGGAAACTGAACTCCTAACTTTAGGCAGTGCTGTGTCTTATATCACCCCCCAGAGAACAAACATGCTCTGTATCACTAAGTGGGAACACACTGCATGTTGTCACTTCCTTTGGGGACATATGACACCTCACCAGGGTGTGAGGGCAAACCTCATGATTGATGCTGGCAATCCTGCATACTTACCAGGTTTACTGCCAACATGAGAAAGAGATATGTACACCAATCTTAGACATGGCTACACTTACATGAGCTGACAGATCACATTCCAGAATACAGATGATGTACAATTGTTTTTTTATTTTTATAAATTGTTTCCAAATGAAATTACAGTTTTCTGATTGGCTGGCTGTGTGTGGCCTGTGGAGCTGACTGAATGCACTACCACCAGTGTCATTCCACCCATGGCAGGTATCATTCACTAATGCCCACCCCCATTAGGACTAGAACCCACCACTGCTTTTCTTAATTTTTGTACATTTTCAAACAAGCCAGCACTCATACAGTTTTGATAGCCACAAATGTAACATCTAGGTAGCGCAGTACTTGGCTTGTTGTTTGATGTATGTCCTAACAAAAGGACATACTCCTTTTATTTTCATTGTTGCCATGTGACAAGAAAATTTTATTACAGAACAGTTTTTATATGTGACTGCTGACAAAGCTGCAGGGTCCAGTGAGTGCCATAATGGCATATTACCATCACCATTCATCAGTACCTGCTACCTTCCAGTGTACACCACCACAGCCATCATAATCAATCAACATAAACACAATGTTAGTGGCATCATTTAATATTTTAGCCCTACAGCTGCCCTATGAGCAGCACAAAGCTATGAATGGAGATAAAACTCCAAGCTCATTGTGGGGGAATACAAGTTGTTGCCCAACCAGTGACATCTGATGGGGGAGCTGTGTGGGCAACGGAGACTGTTTGAAGGGCCACAGCTCCAGTCAACAGTGACAACAAAACTGGCATCAGCCAAGACATCCCACATATATTCCTACTGCTACTAGATAGGAACCTTTATTCCCATGCAGCAAGAGTGTGAGGCTAATGATAATTCTGAATTGGCGAGGCATGTGCTGGATGCTATACTCAGTGATGAATCCCTGTGTAGTATCCGTGGAACAAATATCTATTATGTTTTCGCCAAAATGGCAAGCACCCACCACCTGGTATGCACCACCACCAACACTAGTGTCCACCCCCATCACCACCACCACCAGCAGTACCAACTAAGACTTGCCGGCCAAGGCAAACCAACACAACCAACATTTACAGAAATATTGAGGATGAGTGTCTGGCTGAAGCTAAAGAGTTGATACTTGAAGACTGCATGTCAATGTGCTGTATACTGCCTCACACTCAGTCTCTGATCCTTACCTTATGCAATGATGTGTCTCCATAGCTGTTCTCCCTCAGCACTGCCGCATTCCTTTGTTTCCTTTGCCTCTACCAAGATGGCCAGGATCTGTAATTGTTTCACCTTACGCAAGATGGGCAAAAACCACAAATTTATCTCACTTTGCCCTCAAGCAAGATGGCTGAAGTGGCCTCATGAGCTCTGACCCAATATGGAAATTGTAACTGGCTACCCCTGGGCTAGGCCTTCTATAAGGAAGCCAGTTGCTCTCAACCAGCGCCTGAGCAAGGTGTCTGTTCTTTGTGCTGCTGGACCTCGTGTATCATGCTCCGTGCTTGTCCTGTCCTGAACATTTGACTCTCCTGAACCTTTGCCTCTCTCAAGCCTGTGAACTATTACCATAACTACGCTGCTGCACCCTGCCCCATCCTCATCCTGTGACCTGGTTATTCTCTTCAATCAGGACTCAGTCCCATGGCATGTGGTCAGTTCCCATATCCTTCCTTTGCCCTGCAGGTTAGTCGTTTGTAGAAATAAGGGGAGCGCAGGTAATCGCAAAAAATATAAAAAGCAAAATATAGAGCGTATAGTCTGATACAGGTGAGAAAGTGAATCAGTTCACACCAAATGCGCACTCACAATATACATGGAGTCATCAGGCATCAACTCCCTTAAGGGCTTTGAATCAATGTTCTTTGCATCTCACAGTATAAGGCTCCAATATGTCAGTGCATAGGATGCAGTATGATGCAGTGTAGTCAGCAGTTCCTTTTTATTTTACTGGATATAGATCCAATGTTGGTCTTTCTCCCTCCTAATAGAGGTAAATGAGAATTTTAATCCTAATAGAGGAATATTAGTATTTTATCTGGTAGTGTTAGGACCTGTGAGCATGGTCTGCCTTGTCGTGGCTTACAGGCTTACAATGCTTTGGCCAAAGGGTTAAACTAAATGACCCTTTTTCAAGAGAATAAATAAGTATTTTACTGTGTATTTTTGTCATATTGGATGTAGCGTTGGGGTTCTCTGTCACTTGATGATGCAGTGTAGGTACAGTATCCCATGTGTAATGGTGTTTCCCCCACCCAGTGGGAGATGTGGCCATTACGGATTGTGTGGTGCATGATACCTGCTGGTAACAGGAGGGCTGACTCATCTGCCGATGGTAGTGGAGACACAGGACTTGGCTTCTGGGGTTCATACCCTACATACAGTATCTCTTTAGCAGTGCAGCTCCTCCATCTGCCGTAGGCTCCAGGAACTGAAGGTGATCTCCCATGGTAGAACAATTACCTCTCCCTCCAGAAAGGTCACGCACCAGGCAGGAGGTATAACAACAGGAACGGTTTATTATCTCTTCTGTACAGCACAGTAACAAGGAAGGCCTCTGCCCAATGCAGTACTTCTCAGCAACCACTGAAGGATGGTCCCTGGACCGTCACTACAGGCCAAGAGCACCCGCAGCTATCCCAGCTTTTCCCTGCCTCCCTAGCAGAGGCAGAGGTATGGCATGGCTACACGTAAAATGAAAGAGGACAGCAGGATAGTGCAGATGCTACTGGTACTGTATTATAAGCAAATAGGAGCCAAATACATACTTACATTTTAAACCACAAGGGTAAGCATTTGAACAGTAGCAGATGTATGCTGTGGAGAGAAAGAAATCAGTCTCACAGTAAGCGGGGTCTCAGCGGATCTCTCCGACGCTCGCGTCCTGAAACTGAAGCGCTGTCAGCTCCCTGAACGTTCAGGTCTCTCTGCCCACCCTCCCGTCTCGTGATGACGTGGTTTCCGCTAACCAGCCCTCTGCTCCGACTCTACGCGCTCGCTCCTTGCTTCCTCAGGAGTCAGCTGTAGTTTAACTGGTTGGTCCGTTCTAAATATCCTACTCTACCCAATCAGGGTGAAGCATAAAGACATGCCTCCAAATCAGATTGTGAATATTCTAAATACCCATGGTGTGCTGGAAAACATTTCTTGCAATGTATGTACTTGGCAAAGAAGTGAGAAGGGCACAAGTTCTCAGAGGGGATTGGGTCAATTTGTTGTAGTCAATCACGTGACTCAGAGGGTTTTGGTGGTGGTGAAAATAAAGGGCGTCATTAGCATGATGGAGATGTACTTTCTGTTGCTAATAGTAGAGATAATGATGCTGATGATCATTCTTAGGAGGAGGCTGTGGAGCTGCTTCATGCGAGCTCCTTCTAGCAGCGAGACCGGCCACGCATGGTTGCGGCAATAAGGGACCTTCTTGCCTGATGATTAGCCAAAGAATCAATAATCCAATACACAATACATCAACCCACTTTTGATTGGGTGCGCATTTATCGTAGCTTACATAATAAGGTACAACTGCTGTATAGCAAATTGCCCTTTAGCTTTGTAGAGGGCGAGAGCTTTAGGGAGCTCCTAAAACAACAAATTTGTAAATTTATTTTTTCTCTTTCTCACTCCCTCCTCCCTTGCTCCCCCAATAGCCTTAAATTAACACTCACATATCAACAATACAAAATAACACTATCATACACAAGTCAATAAAGCACTCAATCACACAGACACACAATCTTAAAATCTCTATATCTCCTCTCGCACACCTGCACACACAACACTCAAGACTCACAAGCAAATGAAGCAGATCACTCCTCTATATCCTCTTTTGGGTTCTGCAAATTGTACATATTGGCAAATTTGCTAGCTGTCTGACGACTCTTCTGTAAAAGCCTGCTAAGTTAGCGGCTTTATTATCTTGCGTGCGACTGCAGTTTAGCTAGATTTGCACGTCTCTACGTCTAATAGTACCTTGATAACCCCTGTGAGGTCTGTGCTTTGGCAAAGTGCACTGATATTAATCACACATAGTTATCGCAAAGGAATAGATACAGCAGGGAATTTAATCTTGCTGGCTTGAAATCAAGCAAGAACGTCTCTCAGTAGACATTAAGGCACAGGTAATGAGTAAAGAAATTATCACAATTGGGATACAGCCAATTTAAACATAACTGCAAATCATTCAGAAAAAAAGCTTTTGCATACTTTATAGTTGGATATTTATTAAGTTCACTTAGAAATGTTTCATATGCACAAAGATATGCCTAACAAGGCTATATTTCATCCATGCTTCTCTACTGGCCTCCAGTGGTGAACAATTTGTGATATGTACACATTTATTTATAAAATGTTTTTAATATACTGTATTGAAGCAGGGGGTCTCTGGAGGTGAACCCCATTCATTTCAACTCAAGGAACCCCCTGCCTCTGGATATTTAGACCTCCGTAGGGGGGCGCCAGTAGCCGCTCTGGCTGGGCTCACGTGGCACGGAGCAAGAGCTTTAAACCCCAGTCGGATCGGCTACCGGCGCCACCTATGGAGGTCTATATCTCAGGAAGCGGGGGGTCTCCAGAGTGGAAATGAATGGAGTTCACTTACGGAGACCCCTGTTTCAATACAGTATAGAAAAATAATAAAACATTCCTGTAACAGCTTCTCAGGGAGAAACAGAGACGGCTTCTCTTTGGTACTCCTCTGCACAGCTATTACAGCGTGTCTGGCCTGGGACGATTAACACTGCTCTAATCCAAACAGTTACAGACAAGATTCAAACTGTGTTAGAAGAGGTAGGATAGGCCCATTCAAGTGATTAGTCTGTAAGGTTTCTTCCAGTGTGGAAGGGGTCTTATGAAGTAAATATGGCCCTATTATTACACAACACATTATGCAACAAGGAGGCAGGCACACGGACTTAAGCAAAAAGGTTTTATGGCACATTAAACCTTTTTACCTAAGTCCGTGTAACTGCCTCCTTTTTCTATTCAGCTTTTTCGGGGACCCTTGGAGCTCCCTGGATACAGAGCACCGGCAGCTAAGTACTTTCTCACTACCATTACTTGAGTGCCTGCATTTCTTCTCCCCTTTACAACACATTCCCTTGAATGGGCCCGAAGATGTCTACCAGCAACTACATCCTCTACTGTATCACTAGTGGCTCAGATAACATCAGCAAGTAAAATATTTTAATTTCAGTTGAACTTGATAAACGCATGTCTTTTTTCAACCTCAACTACTATGTAACTATATAACTTCTGTATCTGTATACTTGCTGTTTGTTGTGCTGGGAATGTGCAGTCGTTATTTATTTTTTCAGTGTTTCCACCTAGAATGAAATATAGGGGATAAGTCCACCACCTGATTTTGAAGCAGGTGGTACTACGATAGGGTGATTAAGGTTGCACAATGAAATCTAATTAAAAAAAAGTTTCAGCTACAGCCCTCATTTACTCTATAAGGCTTGATTGGGTCTTCTGATGCTGCATAACTAAATTAACCAAGATGCTGACAATTCATTGATTGAAGTGTTATTATGCGAGTGGCTACCTTGGAACGGTTATGATGAAATGATGGCACAAGATGCAGATACACTCATTTATTATTTTTACTGAGCTTACCTCATTCTCATTTCTTCCTATTCACACTCACCAATTTTAAGTCTAATAGAAGCTGGGAGGTCTTAATAAGTTGATACCAATATAGTGAGAGGCATATAGTCAACATTGCTCTCAATGTATCAAGACACAATGCCACTAAAGCGGTAAATGACCACTTTCTCTATGTGTATTTTTATTATAGTAACAAGGTCTCCATCTCTATTAGTTACAGTTGGCTAATAGGGCTGCAGGCATTTTTAGAGGCTAGGTATGTTGGGGTGGGGTAGAGCTAGTGAGGTGGGTAATGGGGAAAGGCATCTCAGGGGGTACATTTCCTTCCCCTTGGTGAGGAGGAATGGTTTAACACCCTATGTACTGTATGTGCCATGGGGATTAGTTAGACATTGCTGTGCAGTGAAGGGGTGGGTAGTTAGTGTAGTGCTAGGGTGTGAGCGCTAAGGAGAATTCCGTGACCTATCCATGGGTTGACACTGACTATCTGGCCACTTTGACTACTAAGGGGTTAATATAATATTATGCTCTGGGGTGAGTACACAAACAAGCACATAAAATACTAACTCTATTGTCACAGGAGACCAGGTTTATCAACACCTTTTTATACCGGGATCATTGATTGAGCAAAGCAAGGAGGTAAAATAAATTGTAATTTATTTCAGGAAAAGACATATACACAATGTAACAAAATTTGCAGGGTTAACACACTTACTGGGAATGGGGCTAACGAATAAATGTATCCTCTAAACAAAATTCACAAAAAATGACCTATTTAGGAGCCCTTTTCCTTGACCGGTAGATACTCACAAAAGTCCAGGAACTGATTTCAGCATGCAATGCCAGCCGCGACCGCTATGTTCTCAAAAGCAGGACTTAAAAACTTTTCTGAGTTGAAAATCCTTGAAGCCGGCTCACGTCTATTCCGCATAGAGCATCTTTGAATTTCCCGCTGATGGTTTGGCGCTTGGAATCTCCTCTCATTGGCTGCAATGTTTCTTATGGGTTTCAATGTCCCATTCACAAACCTCTACAGCCTATCAGAGCGTAGGAATTCTCCTGCCAGCCAATCACCGATTTGCCGGTATTGTAAAGCCGGGTGGGTAACTTTTCTCAGTCTGTCAAGGGGCATGCACCAACCTGGCACCTCTGCCTCTTTGCTTACTGAGCCCACCCGCTGTCCAGGCTCCACAGAGTCTGGGCTCTGGCAAATGGTGGTTGGATAGCCCTGTGTTAGCCCACGATGCAGGTACTCAAGCAGAACTGCAGTACCCCTCCAGTTCTAACACCTTGGCATCCCTGAGACTTTCAAGTCAGGACTCCGCATAGACCCATAGGCACAAGGCTTGATAGCCATCTGGTCTCTTGGAATCCATGACTTGGAAATCCCACAGTTCATTCACAGGTTCAGTACATATACCTATTAAATATAACTCTTTAATAAAATATACTGTCCTGTCTTCTGTGTGGTAAAGATGTATAAGTCCCTATTCTGGTGTCAGGGATGGAGTGAGTGTATATATTGCCTACACTCACTAGCCTCATTCTTGACACTCTTTAGAAAAATAACTTTTAAAACTTTTACCCACACAAAACCACTCTCAGCTTTATCACTTAGCTGGAGTGCTCCCTGAACACCTGTAACAGGTGCAGGGTATCTGGGCATGTATCAGGGTACCTCTCTTTATACTAGGGACCGCTCTGTATGATGGCAGGTATACATTAACCCCTTCATACCTTGTCTGGAAGATGCTGCAGCAGGAATCCTGGCGGTGAGTCGTAATAGCGTTTTCAGAGTCAGAGTTTGACCGGTGTAATGTGCTTGGCTGTATCCGAGAATCTCACTGGATTCCCGGATCAAACTCCTTGGGTATCCCATAACTCTGGAACCCCGATACCTAGCCACATTCTGTGAATTTCTCTGACAAAGCCACTCTGAAATTTACAGTCTAGAAATCTCCGATCCCAGCACCCCAGGAAAGGCAAAACACACATAAATCTTTAATGTCGCATAATTTGCACACAGTCACAGTAATGAATTGAGAACATCTGGGTGCAAAAGCTGACACTCTAGGACCCCACCACATGGCTCAGGGGTAACCAAGTGGGCTGAACCTTTATTAGTGAGCCTGGTTAACCCCTTCACCATCACATCTATTAAGTGACTTTCAAGAGGTAATTGTGTGGAAAAGTATCACATATCCCAGACATACAAGTGTCATATTTGTCTCGTAGGATATACTATGTTTTTCATTAAGGGGGTGATCTGGGGGGGACATTAGGAGTACATGGGGCTGTGACATGAGAGAAGCAGTGAATGGGGGCTATAATGGGGTCAGTGGGTCACATGATTAAGCAGGGGTTACATTGTGAGGCTGTTGATGACATGGGGAAGGCAGTGAGTAACATGAAGATTGACATAAGGGCCAGTCAATGATATAAATCGGGCAGGGGCTGATATAAGGGGTACAGTGACATATATGGGAGGACACACAAAGGGACCAGTTAGGGACACATGGGCACCAGCGGTTGACACCTTGGGGCCAGTGACTGACACATGGATGGATGAAAGTTCCATATTGGACCTGAAACGTTGTTTCTCCCCTGTTCTTGGCTGTCACAATAAATTAAGAATTGCATTGTGAACTTGTGAGTAGAGCTCTACTTTGTACCTCTGTCTTAGTGGAGACCTGCATTTTGAGGAATTTGTTTGACATATAGGGAGGCAGAGAGTGACATGGAGGGTGACATATTTGGGCCAATATCAGTGGGTGACATGGGGAGAGGGAGCAGTACCTTTTTGTCTTGCTGCACAGGGTGTCTTTTGGGACTCCTTCCTACCAGCGCAGTCCTCCGCAATGAGATTTGCAGCTGAACAGAATCCTGTGAGTACTATCCCCGGTGCTGCATCCTTCTGCATCTCCTCACAAAGGGAAATAGCATGCGGGAATTCCGCGGGAAAGAGGCTGTGTCACGTGAATTGTTGGCCCAGAAAGCAGAGCCCTCTATGGCGTGCAAATGCAGACTGCGGCAGTGATTGACAGACCACTGCCGCGTCTGTCCAGGTAGGCAGATTTAAAGTTCAATTCACTGTTGACGTTGGAGTTGGACGGCATAAGTGGAGAGAATCTGCAACCAGTTTTTGTTGCTAACGCTCTCCTAGGCTCCTGCAGGACTCCCAGAACGCTGTTGCAGCTGCTAAAATAAATGCCCAAACAGTGTCCCTTATCCAACTCTAGCTCTCATTGCAATGCGCATTTTCTCTCAGTGGAGAACCTTGAGAAAGGGTATTGTTTGGCATGAAATGCGTGTTGCAATGCTTTTTCTTCACTCACCCAGCAACTCCAAATGATAAGCTCCCAGCTCCCATTGAAACACTTTCCTATACAACAAGGAGGGCAGCCAATCGGCAGGGAGAGTCAGATGGCCAAGGAATTTGGTGCAGGAAATTAACACTGATTCCTTTAAAATATCTTCTAACAAGAGTTATCTTTTGAATGCACTGATATATTATTATAGAATAATAAAGAAAAAATTTAGATCAACTGGTTTACCAAAAGTTGCTTAGCGCAACATAATTACAGGAAGTACTGTCATAACTCTTTAATATAGGGGGCAAATTAGATTTCTTCATAGATTCAATTATGGAGGAGTACACGAGGCGCAAAAACTCCTCTCACAGGTAAAGATGTTTGTTCACAGGAATCAGGTTTCAGTATAAGCAGCATATGTTAAAAAGAAAAGAGAAGAAAAAATAGTGCAACACAGTTTTAATACATAAACAAAACTAGAGCAAGGAGCTCCAGTTCACTCGCATGCTCCAGGATATAAAAAGCAGTTTAACCACTCTGGGTTCAGGAACGACGCAGCTTTGCTTGGCTCTGCTTAAATCTGCTGAATAGAGTCCTTCTCGTGTCTCTTACTCCCGCACTCTGGCGGCGTCTGACATCACGGACCTTCTCCTTCTGTCCTTACTGGTAGGGGAGGGGTTGCCCGGCTGGGTAGTCAGCGTCAGCGCAAGATTTGGATCTCTCAGCGGCGAGACAGCTATCGGCAAGGCAGAGGCTCCAAACTGCTACACAGGTCACAGCGCAAGTGATATCGCTGCGCGTTTCATCCGAATGACCGGACTTCTTCTCCCTGAAGAACTGTGACCTGTGTAGCAGCTTGGAGCCTCTGCCTTGCCGATAGCTGTCTCCCCGCTGAGAGATCCAAATCTCGCGCTGACGCTGACTAACCAATATGAATTATTTTTTAATAATTTTTCAACTATTTATTATTTTAATATAATTTGGGTTTGCGCTTACATTTCCTGTATCACATAGATTCAATTATACAGTAGTGTACAGAGCTTTCAAACCTCATAGGTTTCTTCTTCAGGTGTGCGGCTACTAAAACATTGAACTGCCAGGAGGAAGGTGAATTAAGATGTACAACCTAATGACCGAAGTTCTAAAGTAGTCTTTTATGCAAATATATTACAGGATTTGAATTACATAAGTATCAATTTGACTTAATCCTGAATTCACATTCTTGACACACGTTTCTAGCTCAGGATATGGCAGGGACACAGTGATTTTGAAATAACGATGTATTATTCAACATGCTTTCAAGTGATCGACGAACCTCTCTTCTGCATTCAAATAGGAAGGACAGTTTAATGGCATAATGAGGAGAAGGGTCCTTGAGAAAACTTGAGGTAATTATTCAGTGGTACCATGTATGTATTTTTCTGCAGATACAGTGAACTGTTCTTGCTAGTGATCAATCCCTGAAGTGGGTTGTGTGATCGATTAACACCGGTTGGATGTTGTCTTTGGTACGCCATTATGTTTAAAGTACGCAGATTTACTACAAATCTTTGTTTTCAAGATTCTGGGTGGCCTAATTAATTTTATATCATTTATTGAACCATATTTCGGACCTAACTACCACTACCATTTAATTATTGTTTTGATTCATCTTTGCAATTTAAACATTTTGTCTAATAATCATTCCATAATCCCGGACAGATGGATTGGAGTCTGCTCTTCATAAGTGATTTCCTTTTATGTAAAAAAAAAGTAATCTTTTTCACTTTTGTGTTCCCCATGTAATATTTTTGGAAGGGTTCTGAGCTTTGTACGACATTTGACCAGCTATTCTAAAAAAAACAAAACAAATGACCTTTTTATCAAAGAATATTTATTTACAGAAATATATTTCACATAGCTAAAATATTGTACATATAAAAATGTATACTTTCTATAAACTGTCTGCACAACAGGGAAAAAAATGTCTGTGTACATATATAAGTTCGAACTACATAGACTAATTTACAGTACACGTGAAAAACACGTTTGATTGACAAGATGATTCATTTACAGCTAGCAGTAATCCCAGCAGAAAATTTGCACACACATATTTTCATTTTGTTCGCATATAAATAGGTAATGCAATATAAATCAAAGGCTTTAAAGCAGCAATACAGGTCCAATGCATTTATTACAGGATTGAAGCAAGGGATCATTTCAGCTCCGGGGATTCCCTGCTTCCAGAAATATTTACCTCCATAGCAGTGCCTGTATCTCTGTGGAGTTTACATTTTCCGGGTCACGCAGGCCTATAGGAAGCCGCACCGGATGAGATCACGGCTTCATTTTGGCCCACTTGACCGGAGACATTTAAACGCCGCAATTGCGCTATATCCACAGTTCCCCGGCTGTATAGATATCGGCACCCCCTGTGGAGGTATCTCTGGAAGCAGGCGGTCCCCGTCACTGAAATTAACACAGTTCATCTCTGGAGACCCCCTGCTTCAATCCTGTAATAATATTTTTTTTAAAATACCTGTAAACTATAAATGAAACCTGTATTGCTGTTTTAATAGACATTCTACCTAAGTAACGATTTGAAAGAGTTGTTCCAGATTGGCATAAATATTTAACTTGTGCCTTCTCTTATGGGATGACAGGGTTTCTATTTAACTTGCCAGAAAGACTGCTAATGGGAGCTGCTCACTTAGGCTAGGTCCCCAGTGGCTATGCCTGCGTGTGTGACGTTGTGCGCCATGCCCTACCCCCCCCCCCCTACGTTGGGTCTCCTGCTCTGCTCTGAAAGCACAGCCGCAGACCACAGGGCGTGGCTGAAACGGATGCACGCGTCGCCCAGGCGCTTCAGCGCGCGTGCAGTCATGACCACTGGGGCCGTAGCCTTAGAAGCCTTTCTGTCTGTAGTTAGAATTTGAAGTACTGCCCCGTTCTCTCTTCCAGAAAAAGGGGAGCGCAATTCCAACCTTAAAAAAGAAACGTTCATAGACAAAAATATAGAGTATTGCTGCTTAAAGTGATGGCGTGAAACACAGTGAACTTTACCTTATGCGCGCACGTGTCCCAAATGGGATATACAATTAGACACACACAATCTTAGCGAGCTCAAATCCCAGACCCACAGTATTATATATGCAAATATTTGATAATGTCAATTGGAGCGCTACTGGGAAAGTGACCTTAATTATACAACAGCAAACAAAAAGGCTAATTTCTATATGTTTTTATTCGAACAGGGAGGTGAGGGCTTTGAGTGGGGTTGAGGGAGGCGAGAGTTGTGTGTTGGGTGGTGAGTGCTTTGTGTGGGGAGAGCAATGGGGGGTGAGTAGTGTGTATAAAAGGAGAGGTGAGTGTGGTATGTATAAGTAGAGGTGTGGATGTAAAAAGTGGTACAGTAAATGTGGTGTGTGTTGGGAGGTGGGTGAGTGAGTTGTCAATGTACTTATACAGTATGTGTGGGGTGAGAAGGAAGGTGAGCGGGTACGTGTGTCGAGTGTAAGAAAAGGTAGGGTGAATGTGAGGTATGTGTTCAAATAAAGGGTGAGTGCTGTGTTAGAAGCGGGGTGAATGTAGAGGGTGTACAATAGGGGATGAGTGAGGTGCGTTTGTGCAAGAAGGGTGGAGTCTAATGTGCAGGGATACCCCGAGTTTAAAAAAATCCTCCAGGTGGAGTTCCATTTTTTGGTCAAAACATTTCAAGCCTGTAACCACATCAAAATTAGACCCCCTCAGCAGGTCCTACACTACCAATATTATAGTGCTTCCTTTGTATTTCCTCCACTACCTATAGAAAATAGGAAACAGAACAATGATATAGAACAGCATGGGATGCGTGACATGTATGCAGTGCCTAGAGGGTTAAAATGTATATATCTGTATATATAGGGACTAGTGAGGGTGGGCACTTTCACTGGTGTGTTGGTTCCACAATTAGTTGTCTTTTGGCTTTGCCGGAGCTCAATTGGTGTTGGATTTATCAAAAATGATGGGGAAAATGTAACATCAGCAGGGAAATGTTTAAAGAAAAAGTTGGAAATTCGAACGTTGGTGCATAAGTTTGTGAGTTTTTTTGTAAAAAACAAACAAAAAAACAACCAAACTAATCCAAGGACCAGCGTCTCGGGTTTCGGCTCGTACATCCCTCCCGTTCAAACACAGTTCGACTCGGAATGAAAGCCAACATCCGTGAAGTTCAGATTTCAAAGTGGCTAAACTACCCATCCTTAGCAACCAGTAACCATTCGACAATTCAAATATATATGTACAACCCAAATAAAAGGAGCATGAGACAATTACTCACACTTTAATCTGGTCTGTAACTGTTTCATACGCTCATAATATATATTTTCTTTAACTGTGCATGCAATGTCTTGTATATAATGTATATAATGTATACCTTGTTCATTTATGTAACTGTATTTGTAACCATGTATTATTTTGTTTTACTCTGTGCCCAGGACATACTTGAAAACGAGAGGTAACTCTCAATGTATTACTTCCTGGTAAAATATTTTTATAAAAAAAAAAAAAAATTTACAGAAAATAGATCATGTGTTAGTCACGTATTTGTGGTATTTTTCGTTTGAAGACTCTCCAGGCGCTCCAATTAATGATGTCAGAATAATGAAGAACTTATTTTACACAAGGGTCCTTCATCAGGATTAAGGTCTTTCAATTATGTAAAATAAATGAATCATTATTCAGACATTCATTGGAGTGCCTGATTATACTTCAAATCATCCATATTACATCAACAGGTGGCTACTTCCCTCTCTGAAATCACCCGGTAACCTCTTTCCATATTGTGGAATTTTTCTATTATTGATTTTCTTTTAAATCCCATCTAGAAGAGTTGAGGTTGAAATTATTCCTGTACCTACATCTGTTCCTGGAGACCAAGGACCCTGGTAATTAATATAGCAATAAGGCACTCCAAGAATTAGTTGGCCACCAGATACTTACATCACTAGAGGCCAAATGACCTGGAACACCTTATTGTATAACATAGAATTATATTGTTTTTTATAATTTATCAAAAGAAGGACCAGATATTTACAGTAATAGGACACTTGCAAGTGAAAAAGTCAGATAAAAACATCAACAAGTGCTCTAAAACATGCTATGGTAATTGGTATAAATAAGTTAAATGAAAGGATAAATGATTAAATTAATATTTACATTTTATTATATGTTCTACTTTATTAAATGAAACCCTATACACGTAATAAAAGAGTAGGAATGTAATTGAACGGAGCCTGGCTAATGATTGATTTAAACAGCAATAGGGTTATTCATAGTTCTGTTGAACTTTCTTTTAGAGTTAAATAAATATTCAAAGGAATCAATGGTACAGCAGAAGTTTTCATTTTTTGGGGGGAAAAAAAGAAAGAAGTTAAGATGTAACAACACTGTTTGGTCCTAGTAGATTTTAGAGCAGGTTTCTCAACCAGGATGGTGAGCCACTATCCTCTACAAGGGTGCCACGATCTTCTGCAAGGGTGCCACGATCCTCTACAAGGGTGCCACGGCCCCCAATGGAAAGCATTCTGCCAGCTTTGTGTGCAGAGCAGGGAGGTGAGGGCTCTGATTGGGGTCAAACAGGGAGGTGAGGACTCTGAGTGTGGTCGAACAGGGAGGTGAGGGCTTTGAGTGGGGTTGAGGGAGGCGAGAGTTGTGTGTTCGGTGGGTGGTGAGTGCTTTGTGTGGGGAGTGCAATGGGGGGGGTGAGTAGTGTGTATAAAGGGAGAGGTGAGTGTGGTATGTATAAGTAGAGGTGTGGATGTAAAAAGTGGTACAGTAAATGTGGTGTGTGTTGGGAGGTGGGTGAGTGAGTTGTCAATGTACTTATACAGTATGTGTGGGGTGAGAAGGAAGGTGAGCGGGTACGTGTGTCGAGTGTAAGAAAAGGTAGGGTGAATGTGGGGTATGTGTTCAAATAAAAGGTGAGTGCTGTGTTAGAAGCGGGGTGAATGTAGAGTGTGTACAATAGGGGATGAGTGAGGTGCGTTTGTGCAAGAAGGGTGGAGTCTAATGTGCAGGGGTACCCCGAGTTTTTAAAAGTCATGCAGGTGTGTTCATGATTAAAAAAGGCTGAGCGCTTCAATAGTGAAAATATCTCATTGTAATGTACATTTTTCAGATGTTCTCTGAGCTAGCAGGCTAAAGTGCCATTACGTCAGTAGTAAATTGACAGTGCATTCTCTGGCCCTATTTCAGTCCCACTCCTGTATGAGGTTTATCAAGAGGAGCTCGAGAGGGTGCAGAAAGGACCTCAGCTGGCTGCTAGAGTACAAGGACCTGCCGGAGGGTTGAAAAGGCCCAAGAGAAACCAAGGGAAGAAGTTGGAGATCAACTGCAAAGTTATTTACTAAAGTCTTCTGGCTAATTTAGATTTGTTTACATTAGAAAAGAGGTGTCTAAGAGGGAATATGATAACTATAATACCACCTTTAGGTACAGTAAAACAGGCGTAATGTGAGTCATGTTATTTAAATATAACGCAAGGCAGTGTTTACTTAACGGGGCATTGAGCCTATGCAAATGAGATAACTAACGGACATCGTTTTTGCACATTCACTTTGTGGATATGCATTAACCTCAGGGAAAATAACGGCCATTACTGATTAAGGTAATTGTCCGTTATTAGCACTGAGTTATTGGAGCTTTCTGGATCTGGCCTGAGAGTAGCCTCAGTCTTACAGGTATAGGCTGACCATATTTCCTTGAGACAAAAACGGGACATTGGGATGGCAAAAACGAGACGGGGTTATGTAATATTCCGTATTCATGAAAAAGTAAGATGATAACAAAAGTTTTATTTATCCCCACACCCCACTGCAGTGCATTTACTTTATTGAGTCAGAAGCACAATGGATTTCTACTAGGTTTAGTGGTGGGAGATCAGTTTGCCAGCCGCCAACGCTAAGGAAACAACGATGTGAGTAAAATGTGGGACTCCGATCGTACTAAGCAGCGAGAACGCGTTCGCTCCGTCTCTTACTAGCGCTATTCTCTCTCTGGGCAAGAAGCCTGGCCCTGATTGGATAAAGTAAATGGAACTTCCTCTTTCGTCACACTAGTGGTTTTACTGTACGCATTGATTAGCATAGAGCCTTATGAGAAATAAACAACCTGTGTTCAGTTTTTTACAAAAAAATTAAAAACTATATATAGTTTATTAAAAACGGGGCAAAATTGACATTTATATTAAAACGACAGGACGGTCGGGAAATATGAAAAAACGGAACTGTCCCGTTTAAAACGGTACATATGGTCAGCCTATGCAGGCAAACCATTGCTATACAAGCAGTGCAGTTGCTTCCAGGAAAGAAGGATATTAGAGGAAACTCCTGAGCAGATTGACAGAGAAATTCAGAGAAGCCTTGGAAAACTGATAAGAAACTGGACCTTTAATACCAGGTGGTTTATTTGGTTCGAAGAGGCAGTTTACAAATAGTTTTTGTTTCATTTGGCTATACAGTGATTGGCTTACTTCGAAAATTGCAATCACCATTAGGGACAGACATACTTATTTCAATTTGTTTAACTAATGATGGTTTATAATTACTTTGCAAACAAATGAACTAAGCTGAGCAAACGATTTTTGATGACTGGCAAGCAGTCTTATCATCAAACGGCACCAGCTGTAGAATGTACAAACTCCATCCAAAGCAATTGTCTACAATGGAAACGCTAAAGGTTTAAAAATCAAAGGTAAAAAACTTTCACGTGGGATTAAAAAAAAAAAAAAGTAATTATTAGCTACATGTAATCATACCACTGTCCTTCGTTTTTTTTCCTGGCAGAAAATACTTCCCTTTTAAGAACACCGATCTTTAATTATTTAAGTGACTGTGGGGGAGATTCACTAACATCTGAATCCCAGCCTATGATTAAGTCGCCTTCTCTATGTAACACATGAATTCTGCCCAGTTTAGCATTTCTTTTTATTTCTTTTATTAGTTGTGAAGTTCAAATGTACCGCTGACAGCATTACCTAATCAGTAAATTAACGGGGCTACTGTTATTTGTTACTTGATAAAGGCTCATGTGACCCTAAACATCATTATTGGTGTGATGGTAGATGTCTGAAGAACAGTTCCAAAGTGCGGGAAATAGTTTCAGGCGAGAAGGATCCTGCTTTTGCAACCACCACAACATAGACCAGGCCTGCACAACACGCGGCCCGCCTGCACTCATTGTGCGGCCTGCGGCGGTTTTCCCCGTCCTCCTCCCTCCAGAGCCTGCTCTCCTCCCCGCAAGCCCGCTTGCCTCTTCCTCTCCCACCCGCGAGCCCGCTCTCCCCCCTCCTCCTCCTCGAGCCTGCTCTCAGGACTGCATGAGTGTGCTAGTCCTGCATGCTCTGCTGCCGTGAGGTGCAGGGGGGGGGGAGGAAGTGAGGTGTAGGGGAGTGAGTGAGGTGAGGGGCAGGGGGAGGGGGGAGAGGTGAGGTGCAGGGGGGAGGTGTAGTGGGGTGATGTGAGGCAAGGTGCAGCGGGGAGAGTGATGTGAGGTGAGGTGCAGGGGGGGAGGAGAGGTGCAGGGGAGTGAGGTGAGGTGCAGGGGAGGTGAGATGCAGGGGGAGAGTGATGTGAGGTGCAGGGGAGGGAGGTGCAGGGGGGTGGGATGTGTGTGGTCTGCAGGAGGGTATTGTGTGTTATGTGGAGGGGGAGAGTTGGGGGTGTGAGATAGAGGGTGAGTATCGCAAAGGTTGATGATGAGGGGTGCAGGGGAAGATATGAGGATGAGGGTTGCTGGGAGAGATATATGAGGATGATTAGTGTTGGGGGAGATATGAGGATAATGAGGGGTGCTGGGGCAGATATATGAGGATGATCAGGGGTGCTGGTAGAGATTGATGAGGGGTGCTGGAGGAGATATGAGAATGATGATGATGATGAGGGGTGCTGGAGGAGATATGAGAATGATGATGATGATGATGATGAGGGGTGCTGGAGGAGATATGAGAATGATGATGATGATGATGATGATGAGGGGTGCTGGAGGAGATATGAGGAGGATGATGATGATGATGATGAGGGGTGCTGGAGTAGATATGAGGAGGATGATAATGATGATGAGAGGTGCTGGGGAGATATGATGATGATGATGATGAGATGATGATGATGAGGATGAGGATGATGATGATGATGATGATGATGATGATTTTACCCATGCGGCCCGAATCTGTTTTCCTTGGAGCAGTTCGGCCCTTCTCGCTTTACAGTTGTGCAGGCCTGACATAGACAAACAGTTCCTCAAAATGCAGGTCTCCTCTAGGACAGAGGTAAAAAAGTACATTTCTACTCACAAGTTCATAATGCAATTCTGATGAAAAGTCCATGTGGGACCTGAAACATTGTTTCTCCTCTGTTCTTGGCTGTCACAACAAATGAAGAATTGCATTATGAACTTGTCAGTAGAGATGTACTTTGTACCTCTGTCCTAGAAGAGACCTGCATTTGAAGAATATGTTAGACATCTGAAGAATACATATCTACTATTTGCTATTCAAACTTGGCTTGAAGAAATTGTAAGTGTTTCTCTGTGAGTGTGTGCATCCCCTGTCTTTATTTTTGTTCTGTTGGCTATATAGAGTGTTTCAGGGTTCAGTTTCAGGGCTTTTGGCACCCATACCATAGCATATACTATTGCTTAAAGACTCATATTTGGAACTGTTTTCAGTGGCGTTTTGTTTTTCCCATTAATGAATGTGTTGGTTTGAATTTCACAGGTGTGGGACAGTAAATGAGAAAGTTCTTACTACTAAAGCTACTCATTTAACCTGCATTCCAATGGAGGTCCACCTTGTAGTAAAGTATAGTAATTTAAGCACAAAGTAGACTGACAAGCCTTGTTCAGAAATATATAACAATACTATCTCTGTTAAATGACCCATTCATCTTTACTAAGGTAAAAAAAACATTTAGTACAACTTAATTTCAAGAATGTTAAAATACAAAATCAGAAGAATACTCAACCCTTAACTTATACGACCTCATAACAATCACATGTTTGGAAGAGAGGGGTGTCAGCTACAGTACATCAATATAAATTATAAATGAAGGAAATAAAAATTGGCGTTTGATAGCTACTATCAAATGCCAATTTCTTTTTCCTTAATTTCAAGAATGTGCATACACTGAATTGGGCTACAAAACGAACCTGGATAATTTGTTTCAGTTGGTTTTCATGGCAATTAAAAGAAGCCAGATGGATAATAAAATGTATTAATTTCTTCTTTCCAAAGAACTCTGCCAAGAGAAACCAACGTGTCCTTTTTTTGAATGACAAACAAACCTGAATTGAATTCCCATCCAAGAAGTACATCATTTCCTCAACTTGTAATAACGGAAAAATTATCTTTTTAATTAAATGTTCCCCTGTACGAAACATACATATTTCTTTCATTTGACTATTTGTCTAAAATAATAGGCAGTGTTTGAGAGAGTTGCAGGACACACACATTATTATAGCATGTGATATGTATTTGTGTTTACCAAATGGAACTGCATAACCCCTACAAATCTACTGTGACTCAACAGATCCTCAATCTACTCCATTTTTATTTAAACTAATATATATTTATATAAAACATTTATATTTTGAAATGCAGTATTAGATTAAAAAAAACAATGTGAATCACAAAAATGATGGTATCTTATTAAAATATCCACCATTACCATTTTTTTCATGGAATTCCTGGCAACTTGCTGTGAAATCCCAGAGTTTCATGGAACACAGATTGAAAAGCGCTGTGTAGGCTAATCGGAAAAAAAAAAACTCTGACGCGTTTCACATGCTTAGAGGGTGAACTGCATCTAGTTGTACACACACTTTTCAGGAGCTTAATATACAGCTGCAGATAACGATTTTCACCGGTACGCAGCAGAGTCCTTTGCAAATAAGGAAACTGACAAATACAAGAAAGATATTCATATACTGTAATAGATAAAAGTAGATACTGGACGTTGCCCACCACTCTGTTCTGGGCCTTGTACAGGCTGTCAGCGGGCCTGAGGACCCACCTACTGCTATTTCCATCTGCAGAGTAATAATGTGTGTGACTGGCATATAAAGGCCATATAAAAATGATCTCAAAGTTAATTCTTTTATTTTTTTATCTAGAGAGTACATTTTTAAAATGCCTTTCTTTTTTTAAAATGTATATCTCTTGCTGTCTGACTCTGATAAAGGAGCCATCATACATGGTCACCACTTCAGTTTGCATTGAAGCTATGTGCCATGTACTTTTTTCTGCTTTCATATGCCCCCATTCAATATGGTGAAATTCAAGATAACACACAGTTAACAATGCAATAAATGCCATTAATGTGAGTGAAAATGTGCATCATCAACTGCAAATGACCACACGTCTCATCTTATTGAAAAGGGGCCCAGAATGATTTCAGAGCAACATGTATCTCCAGTCACCATGAAATGGTTCTCATAGCTTGTCCACTAGATGTCACTTTTTATGCATTTTTACCATGTTGTTAAACCTTTTAACCATCTTCTAACAGAACACTTGTGCTGTGTCACAATGGTTTGCTTTCTACCTGTGCTTGAATTCTGTGAGGCAGTTGCAGAACAAGCTATTTATGCAATGCTAAGTATCAACATTCAGAAGTATCACCAGCCATTGTTCTATCTTGCAATTTAAAGCAGAATGTTTCAGTTTGAGCATCCTTTCAATCAGGGTTTATAAAAAATGAGCATGTATGTGGTCTAAAGCAATAACAGGCATGGCAGACAAATACAGCTCCTTAAAAAATGCTTAGTTTCCACAGAAAAGGATGAAACAGACAAGTGGAATCGTCACATAATTACTGATTTCCTCTGTGTATTCCTATTACCTTAAATCTCTACACATTAGATAAAACCCATTTAACTGTGCATTCAATGTCTTGTATTTAATGTATACCCTGTTCATTTATGTAACTGTATTTGTAACCATGTATTATTTGTCTTAACTGTGTGCCCAGGACATACTTGAAAACGAGAGGTAACTCTCAATGTATTACTTCCTGGTAAAATATTTTATAAATAAATAAATAAATTACTGTGACGGGGAACTTAACGGTTAGTTTTTTTAGGTAAGAATGCACTGTAGCTAGTATTACACAGATGTTTCAAGACATCTTACACATAAACGTGAGAAAGGACTTTGGGAAAGTAGATATAGCCAAACACAGAGCAACAAAATGCATAGCAATATTCAATATTTTGCCCTCAAACATGAGCTGCTGCTTTTGTATAATCACTGAATACATTCCAAGCCTATAACATGTCCAACAACATGCCCTATAAATACGCTTCAATGACTTCTTATGTCTTGAAAATAAAGAATGTAGGATATCTCCTCATTCTGTCTTTAGAGCTACAGTTGCTAACTTGTGTTGTATCTTGTTGGAGAGCTCCCTGGGGCAGGAGCTACAGTATATATCTTTTTCTTATTTTATAGTTGAAAATGTACAAACAATGATTATTATTTTACGTCAACCACAAACCATTCATCCATTCTCGCCATTAATATTTATTTAAATAACGCCTGCGCACCATTAAACGCACCCTCACTGCTCTGCCTCCAATGGAAATAAAGTGCAGTCAATTTTTCTAAACTTTCTAGGGTGCAACTATCGGGTTTTGTAACTAGGTTCAGCCTTAGTAGGTAAGAAGTGGGGCTAACTGGTTATCCAATCATGTCCATTTAATTCTCCTGGATTACTTATCCACCATTCCACCATACTGCAAGCCTGTTCGCTGTAAGTAAAAAGACTTCTTCCAACGTAGTAGATGGTGACTCTTTTCCGTTCCTTCACTGGTGTCTGTCCCGCTACTTCAGGACTTTTCCACAGTCCCTTTACGCCTTTGGTATTCAAATAATTACATTCTTCCTCGTTTTCGCAACGATTGCTTTGATTTCTTTGTTTATGACTTCTTGCCAGTCCTCCCTGTTAAAGAACAGAACAAAATGTGAAGTGCGGCAATCATTGTACCAACACATAATGCCATCTGCTCATCACCTTTTAGAAAACAAAGCGGGAGAAAATGAAGCAGTTTTGCTTAAGAAATGAAGATGTGGGTGTTCTGAAAGAAGAGACAAGTCAGTGTTTTACTTCTTCATTTAAAATGACCTGTGGACATAAGCAGGTTAAATATTTCTGTTTACTCCAGATTGAAATGTTATCAGCGTCAGGCACCAAAGTCCTATAACGTTTATACAAATGGAAAGGGAAAGGGAGTGGACAGGGTGCTTCCAAAGAGTGAGTTAGACGAAGCATCTGCGAAACGCGTAGTTAGCGTTAGCATTGTTGGAGGACCTGGGGTTAGAAGGACTGGCAAATCGGAGCCGTTTTCAGAGGCAGCCCACACTTCCGACCTTACCTGTGACGCAATTCCGGAAGTGACGAATGCGGAGCTCTGGTTGTGAGATCGTGAGACGCGAGTGAAGCACCAGGAAGCTACACACTGGCGGGGTCCTACCTTATACAGTTGTCCTCTCCAATGCCTGTTATTTTCTTTGAAAATGTGAGTTGAATTGCTCTTTCATTCTGTATACAATATATTTTGGTCAAATAGTATGCACTATTGTGGCTTCTTTCTTTTTCATGCATTTACAATTAACCTATTGAGGGATATTCTGAGAAATACTACACACATCTACTTAAAGGGCTCCAGTCAGAGAGAGAAGGATCTCTGACATGCTTATATGAACTACAAGTTTTCTGAGTGCAACTACCTAAGACTACATGATTGATTGTTTATAGACATTACACTCTGCACTATATTTGCCTTTATTTTTTATTCACATGTATCACTGAGCTACTTTGCGCTTCTCCTCTCTAACAAGAAAAGTACCAAAGTCCTATGTTGGGTACAAGAGTGACAAAAAACCCTTCACTATTTCAAGACATAGTGACAGCACCACTAATGAAAGATATGCAAGTATATACGGGTATAAAGTGAACAAAAAGGAACCCCCTGTAATCCTTAGAATCTATAATATACACACATAAGCTACCTAGCAGTTGATGTTCAAAGGTGTATAACAGTGGTGGTATAATATTGAAGGTATAAAAAGAAAAAAAGCCCATAGATACTAAGTGTGGGATATGGACAAAATAAACAGAGTATAAATAGTCCATAAATACATTCATACATATATATTCAGTGGTCGACAAATCACCCAAAAATCTAAACGCTGAGCCAAAAAATCTACTCGTCACCTAGTCCCGCCCCCAACCCGCCCCTATTCCCACCCCCAACCCACCTAGTCCCACCCCCAACCCGCCCCTAGTCCCGCGCCCCAACCCCACCCCTAGTCCCAACCCGCGTTTTAAAATATATATAATATATGTAAAAATACATGAATTGAATAAATTCCTAGTAAGAACAACATTCGTTTTTGACATAAGTTTATTTATTGTATTACATTTTACTACAATTAGTCCTTGTTGCGTGTGTGTGTGTAAATGTCGGATCTAGGAAAAAAAGCCAGATGTGAATGACTAGCTTCCTGAACCCCTTGACCAGTATCTGGATGCCCCAGCTTCACAATATCTAAAGAAGCAATCCCGCCTGGGATCTTACCTGATCCGCAGTCCCTCAATGTCCAGGTACCTCATTCCCGCAATGCTATATTTTGGAGGTGAGATGTTCCCTACCTGTCTTCTGGGTTAGGGGGGATTCCGATGTCTCCCGTGTGAAGCTCGAGAGTCAGATCTGGAAGAAAGCAGTATAGGTTATTTCGGTGTAGGTATAGGGCAGTTATGATATACAGGGTAAATAAAATATCCAGATCCAGAGTGTGAGACAGAGAGAGTGTGGGTGAGAGACAGACAGAGAGAGAGTGTGGGTGAGAAACAGACAGAGAGAGAGTGTGGGTGAGAGACAGACAGAGAGTGTGGGTGAGAGACAGACAGAGAGAGTGAGACAGAAAGAGAATGAGACAGAGAGAGTGAGACAGAGAGAGGGTGAGACAGAGAGAGGGTGAGTGACTGACAGACTGGGTGGGTGTGGGGTGACTGACTGACTGGGTGGGGGGTGGGGTGACTGGGTGGGGGGTGGGGTTACTGACTGGGTGGGTACTTCTGGTCTCACACACACACACACACTCCCACACACACTCGCACACACACACACACACACACACACACACACACACACACGCACGCACACACACACTCTCTCCCACACCCTCTTCCCCACACACACACAATGCAGGGATTAAAAGCACAAATAGAGATCAGTCATGTGCCGCCAGCCACGACTGCCGCCCCCCCCCGCGCCAACAGTCACGACCGCCGCCCAACCCCCCCCCCCCCCGCGCCCATCTTCCGCAACCCAGACGGTTTGCCCATAGGAGGCAGGGGAGCGCCGGGAAGCAGGGGAACACCGGGACACAAGGAGGGAGCACCGGGACGCAGGGGAGCGCACCCCCCCCCCTTCCAGCGGGCGCACCCTCGCTACCATATCCCGCTCCGGCGAGCGCACCCCTGCTGGCACGTCCCACTCTGGCGGGCGCACCCCCGCTATGGGCGGGAAACCAAGGGGTCCAAAGGGGGGGCAGAATATAAACAAACGCACGCGCACACACACACACACACAGAGGTGCGGGGGTGGGCATGAGATGGCATGACACAGTACTTACCTCTCTGTAGAAAAGGCAGGGCGGGCCTGGCTGCACACAAACAAAACAGAAAAAAAAGTCCTGGCATCGAGCGCGCTAACATGGGTCAGCCAATCAGGCAGTGGGATTTTTTTTCCTCTCCCTTCATCCGAGCAGGGGAATTATAAGTCGCTAGCAGGCAATATCCATTTGCCAGTTGCGACCTGGCGACTGGGTTTGTCAAACACTGTATATATATATATCTTATACTATATTAGTGAAAGCACTGTATGTTTGCCTGCCTGGATGTCCGGTGTCCCTAGCGGCAATCTCATTGGTCCCTTGGGCCGCCCGCCCCCGCACACCTCTCATTGGGCTCACACACTCACCGCCCGCCCCCGCACACCTCTCATTGGGCTCACACACTCACACCACCCCCTTGGCCCGCCCCCCACACCTCTCATTGGCCTGAGGCGGAGTGACGGGCCAAAGGACACACAGACACACACACACACACACACACACACACACACACACTCTCTCCACCCTCCACCCTCCTCAGCGCGCACACACACACACTCCACCCTCCTCAACACACACACACACACACACACACACACACACACACACACTCTCTCCACCCTCCACCCTCCTCAGCGCGCGCACACACACACACACACACTCCACCCTCCTTAACGGCTGCCCGGCCTTGACCCCCCTCCCCCCCCCGCCCTTCCCGGCCGCTGGCCCGCAACAACGGAACCCCCCCTATCACCACTCCGCGGGACCTCAACATCACCCTCTCTCCCGGTGCTCACCCGCTTTCCCGGTGCTCACCCTCTCCCCCGGTGCTTCCCCCCCCCCCCCAGAGCACCCTCTCTCCCGGTGCTCCCTCTCTCCCGGTGCTCCCTCTCCCCCGGTGCTCCCTCTCCCCCGGTGCTCCCTACACCACCCCCCAGCTCTCACCTTCAGGCCTAGAGGCCGCGCCCCCAGCTCACCATCCCGCGCGCGCGCTGCTCCCGCTCTCTCAGTCGGGAGCTGTACGGGCCACGGCCCACACCACCTCCTGACCTGAGCGTCTCAGCTCCGCATAGCCGGGGAAACGGAGACCGCCGAGGAACCCGAGGAGGAGGAGGAGCGCGGCCCGGTGCGAGGTAAGTAACCGCACGGGAAGGGATCTTTCACCCCCCCCGGCCCGGCGCTTCACCCCACCCCCCCGGCCCTTCACCCGGCCCGGCGCTTCACCCGGCCCGGCGCTTCACCCCCCCGGCCTGGCCCTTCACCCGGCCCGGCCATGCCCTTCACCCCCCCCCCCGGCCATGCCCTTCACCCCACCCCCCGGCCAAGCCCTTCACCCCCCCCCCCGGCCATGCCCTTCACCCCCCCCCCCGGCCATGCCCTTCACCCCCCCCCCCCCCCGGCCATGCCCTTCACCCCCCCCCCCGGCCATGCCCTTCACCCCCCCCCCCCGGCCATGCCCTTCACCCCCCCCCCCGGCCATGCCCTTCACCCCCCCCCCCGGCCATGCCCTTCACCCCCCCCCCCCCCAGGCCATGTCCTTCACCCCCCCCCCCGGCCATGCCCTTCCCCCCCCCCCCCCGGCCATGCCCTTCACCCCCCCGGCCATGCCCTTCACCCCCCCCCGGCCATGCCCTTCACCCCCCCCCCCCGGCCATGCCCTTCACCCCCCCATGCCCTTCACCCCCCCCCATGCCTTTCACCCCCCCCCCATGCCCTTCACCCCCCCCCATGCCTTTCACCCCCCCCCATGCCCTTCACCCCCCCCACCCTGCCCTTCGCCCCCACCCTGCCCTGTGCCCCCACCCTGCCCTTCGCCCCCGCCCTGCCCTTCGCCCCCGCCCTGCCCTTCGCCCCTGCCCTGCCCTTCGCCCCCACCCTGCCCTGCCCTTCGCCCCCACCCTGCCCTGCCCTTCGCCCTGCCCTTCGCCCCTGCCCTGCCCTTCGCCCCCACCCTGCCCTTCGCCCCCACCCTGCCCTTCGCCCCCACCCTGCCCTTCGCGTACACAGACACACACACACACACACACGTAGACACACACACAGACACACACACACACACACACGTAGACACACACCTATACAGACACCTATACAGACACACGTATAAACACAGACACACGTATATACACACACAGACACGTGTATATACACACACAGACACACGTATACACACAGACACACGTATACACACAGACACACGTATACACACAGACACACGTATACACACAGACACACGTATACACACAGACACACGTATACACACAGACACACGTATACACACAGACACACGTATACACACAGACACACGTATACACACAGACACACGTATACACACAGACACACGTATACACACAGACACACGTATACACACACACACACGTATACACACACAGACACACTTATACACACACACGTATACACACACACACACCTATACACACACGTATACACACACACATGTAGACACACACACGCGCATATACACACACGCGCGTAGACACACACACGTGTACACACACGTATACATACACACGTAGACACACGTATACACACGTATACACACAGGCACACGTAAACGCACGCTGACGCGCGTAGACACGCACGCGCACGTAGACACGCACGCGCACGCGCACGTAGACTCGGCTCCCCACCATTCCCAGCGCCCATCAACACCATCAGCGCCCACACATTGGCACCTTCGCACCTCCCCCATCGGCACACCCACATCAGCAAGAAACCCTCCCAAATCAGCACACCGATACAATCACCATCAGTACAGCCACAGCAGCAATACCACCGCACACCGCCATGGCCCGCGTGGACCACTCCCCACCCAAATGCCACCCCCACACCACAAACATCCCGGGCAACGCCGGGGCTCTCAGCTAGTATATATATATATATATATATATATATATATAGCAACTGTAAATATTACTGTATGCTCATTTGCATGTCTTAGACAGGTCTGCAACCCTGTCTTTCCCCATTGTCACCCAGCATACAGCGCTTCCACTGCAGCAAGGGATTCTGGGAAATGACATGCAAATGAGCACTCAGTGCCACCTTTTGTCTCAAGCTCATATTACACAAGCCAATCCTCAAGCCACTGCATGCTGTTTTAAACACAGCTTTTAAACAGAGGCTGGGATGAGATGCAAAGCCATTAGACCTACTCACATACATGTTTCAACCTTGATGGGTATCATCAGTGTGAGGCTGGTCTTAATGGCTTGCAGGTTTGAGACTAGACTAGGGTTGCAGACCTGTCTAAGACATGCAAATGAACATACAGTAATATTTACAGTTGCTTTATGCTTCACTGTGGATGGTTTTTGTCACTTTTTTTACACTATATATATATAATCTGAACAGACTGCATTTACATTTTGCTTATTCTGTGGGAGAAACACTGTTTTTTTGATGTATTGTTTCCGTGTGTTTTTATAAAAAAAAATATTATTACGCTTTGTGTATGCTCGTATCACATCTAGTTGTATGTTTTTTCTAGTCGTAGTAAAAATTATTATTGATATCTCTTTGTTTCTTCGCTTTTTACATTAAAAGTGTATGTACGTATATAATTATAATAATAATAATAAAAAATAGCATGCTCTTGTATAGCGCTGCTAGTTTTACATAGCACTTTACAGAGACATTTTGCAGGCACAGGTCCCTGCCCCGTGAAGTTTACAATCTATGTTTTTGGTGCCTGAGGCACAGGGAGATAAAGTGACTTGCCCAAGGTCACAAGGAGCCAACACCGGGAATTGAACCAGGTTCCCCTGCTTCAAACTCAGTGCCAGATTCAGTGTCGTTACTCACTGAGCCACTCCTCTCAATTTTGGGTAATTGCCTGCACATGAGCACTCAGTGGCACCTTCACATCTTTTTGCCTTTTATTTTCCCCAAAAATGCGCTATATCTGAATGAGCGTACAGCAAGTCTAAAATTCTGCATCAGATGTAAAAAGCTGTTCTCACATACTGTATGCGGCAACTCTGCTGGGAGAAACCTGAGCAGTGCATCAAACGCACACTTTTCTATACATTGATACATAAACCCCAAGTTGTTACTTTTGCATAAATGACAGGTACGAGAGACCGCTATGGGCTCCAATGTGGCTCCCTCGTATGCGAACATTTTCATGAACCACCTCAAGTACAAATATGTATATACTAACCTGTTGTATTCACAGTTTGCCACTACATGGCTATGCTACATAGATGATATATTCATTGTGTGGACGGGCAATGTGGATTCTCTCCTTACGTTTTTTCAACATCTTAACGCTGCAGTGGATACAATCACCTTTAGCATGCTTTATGACCTAAATGAGGTCCGCTTTTTAAATGAGGGCCTATCTACAAGGGAATATGATCAAGACAGACCCTTATTCTAAGGCAATGGACCATAATAAGCTTCTATTACATAATAGTTTTCACCCACCACAAAGTATACGTTCTTTACCCAGGAGTCAACTATATTGGGTTATATGGATTGTAAGCGAACCAACTAAGGTGGGTGTTAGATTACATCAGATGGTTAAATAAATTTGCAGCAAGAGGATATATAATCAATGAATTAGAAATGCAGAAGATGTCTCTATCAGCTATTGAGAATTTATCTTACGTCCTATGCTTACAAATACCCTCACTGGCAGGATCCCATGTGTGAGTTCATTTTCTTCAGCAAGTTCTGAAATCAGCCGTGTGATTCGGAAACATTGGTATCTCATTGAAGCGGATGGAAAACTTAACAAAGTACTGACTGCTCCACCACTTATGTCTTATAGAAGGGCACCTACTGTCAGGGACTCTGTCATTAGAGCTCTAACAAACCATCAACTGCCAGATTTTTGGGAACACCTGTTAAAGGTACATTTCCTTGCCTGCTGTGTGAGCAGTGCGGGAACATCCAAAAAGGCTCATCTTTCACTCACCCACTAACTGGCCATTTATACCACATGAAACACTATACGACGTGCAATACGATTTTGTGATATATTTACTTACATGCCCTTGTGGCATGGCTTACGTTGGGGAAACGACAAAAAAAACCTAAAAGAACGAGTGAGCCAGCATAAATCTACGATTAGATGTCGGGTACAAAATCAGCCAGGTTCTGCTCACTTTTTACTGGCTAGGCACAGCATTAGTCAACTGCGGGTGCACGTGATAGATCATGTCCCCAAACCTAGAAGTGGGGGCAATAGGATGCTTAGCCTTAGAAAACGTGAGGCCTTCTGGATGCACGAATTGGGTCCTATGCATCCCCTGGGTCTTAATAGAGACTACGATCTGATGGGACTCTGACTATTAGACTCTTTCTGTTAATATGGCATTTCCGTTCAGGTTATTGGTATAATTCAGCAGGGACGGTCAGTGATGACCTCAGTGATTCGCCTTTATGTCAGTCATCACCATCTCTGCTTCCTTTTGAGTCTATGTTCATGTATGTGAATTGTTCCGGATCAGCGTATACGTAGGGCTCATAGAGTGTAACCCTGGGATTTCCCGTTTATCTTATTTTCGTGTGTCCTAGAATAGCCACACGTGGTACATCCAATATATATCTCTTTTTACACTTGCTCCCCGGCTGACTTGGCCTTTTACCCGCTTTGAAAGGTGCAGGACTTTAACCCACTTACATGTGGGTCATTCGGGCGATCTGAGTACCAGTATCTTGTTTGTTGTACTGCCTTTTTGTTGTCCCCTGTTCCCTTGTCTCTTTCCTTTCCCCTGCCCTTATGACTTTCATTTTTTACATGTTGGGATTTATTTCCTTGTTATTTGTATGGTTCTGTTTATATGTTGTGTTTGCCACTGTATTAGGCATCACTGGGACAGTGCAACTAGTAGGTGACCTCCCCTTTGGGAGCCCTATATGGCTTATTTGACTGGGTTCCAGGGACGCTATTTACTTGTAAATTAGTGAGTTCACAGTTCTACGTTGCGCATGCGCATTAGGCTTCTCTAGCACACACTTAGGGATTCCCTTGGAAGCGTGTGATGTCATTGCGCCCTGTTTCCTTTTAGGCTAATGAACTTTGCATTGATCTGCTTAGTGATGCGGATTCCCTATGACGCCAGCGGGTGTACAAAGTCAGCCAGGCGTGGATTAGAGGCTCTTCTATTAACAGAGGTACAGTTTATGGGACATGGGCCCCATTACCTCCATAACTGAGGCTTTAGAGCTTTATCCAGCGCTGTCTGGTGGTACAAGGATATGACATGTTTATTTATGTTCTACAGGCATTGCACATGCGCAGTAATTATGCATGAATACAGACACATGGGGTTGTGATTACATGCATAGCTGAGACTAATTAGATGATTACTGTTTTGGCACCACCCATATTTCTGTCCCTATATAATGGTGATCTGTTCACTAGAGCTTGAGAAAGGACCATGTGGGTCCGAAACGTAAGTTGGTCTAGGTTACGTTGGTTGCCCTATGTTACAATAAATGTCTTTTTTTTTATCTGGAGAGTGCTGCGGAACCTTTCTTTGTTATATCTTTACTGGACTGGTTTGGCGTTCCCTGTCCCTCTGCGTGCACCTTAATTACACATGCACCTCATATTACATTTAGTTGTTTGTTTTTTCTAGTCGTAGTAAAAACAATTTTTGATATCTCTTTGTTGCTTCGCTTTTTACATTAAGTGTGGGGAACCCCATGTATATACCTTCACTATTTCAGGTAAATGTAAGTCACAAAGGTTCATCCTCACTGCACAATGTAGGATTTAGGATTTGAACAGAGGAATCCCAAAGGGGGCTCAACTTTACTTATCAAAAGGTAGAGATCTAGCCAGGGGATCCTTGTATAAATACTGCTGTGACGTGTGCCATAAGACACTATAGCTAAACTACAGATGTACAGAATAATGAACTTCTTAAGGAGTGAGAAGATCATGGAAGAGGACTTCCGGTGGGAGGGCCCTTGCAATTGCCGCACTTTAGAAGAGTCCTGTATAAGCCTCCGAAAATACCCCTCAAGAAAGGATTAATCCCACCACAAATCCACACAAAAAGCAGGAGAGGTGAACAAGAAAGCAGGGCAAAACACCGGAAGACAGGTCGGGGCAGCAAGCCAGATGCAGATGGAGACTGAGGACCGGGGAGCGACTGGAGGCGAGCCACGCGCGCGGTCACACAGAGCAGAGGTGAAGAGTCAGCTGCTGCAGGAGCGATCAGGCCGCCGCTGCACCGGCTGGAAGGCACCCGAATGAGACAACGGGAGTAGAGACAGCAAGGTCTGAGGTCTGGGAGCGCCGGAGAGAGGCAGGAGGCAGGCACACATGTGCAAACCCATGGCCAGCGGGACGCGCGGACTTCCGGGCAGAGGCGCAAAGGAGGATGGTGGAGGCTGCATCAGGCGAGACCAGCAAGAACAAGGAGCATGTGCACCAGTCCGCAGTGTGGAAAAGGCGGGGGCTATGGCTGATCAGCGAAGAGGTAAGGAGGAGACCCTGTCGGGAAAACCCTGCCCCCCCCCCCCGCACCAAACAGACACTGAAAGAAAGTCAGCTGGGAGCCACATACTGCCTGAGGCAGGGGAAAGCCCACGAAAGGGCTGCATTTGGCTGTTACAGACCAGTACACCCTTGGGTCCAAATTGAAAACCATGGGGGTGGCTGATACAGGTGGCAGACACCCTGCTTCCTCACCATAACCATAGTCCACCCCCCCCCCCCCACGATCTGCAACCATCTTAGATAAGGCTGCAGTGGAATCTCTCATCTCCCCTCCCCCCCAACAAAACAAAGGCACTCAAACTGCAAACCAACTACATGCACAGCAGGGCACCCAGCTAAGCGTGCACCATATACCTGGGAACAGAACAAAGTGAAAGGCAACCCAAACATTTACAAATTGATACATTTATAGATAAAGCAAGCACCAGCAGCAAAAAGATCAATAAGCAAAAAGACAAAGAAACAGCAACAACAAAAAAACAACGGCGGCCCAAGAGCCAAAATCGCCAGAGAGGTCTGAAAGAGGAAATAATCACCGATACCCCAAGAACAGGAAATTACTGAGGCAGAGGCCATAGCCAGAGAAGTGTTGAAGCTGATCTTCCCTCTCTTGGAGGAAAATATATCAGACCTTAAAAATGTCATACAAGAGACGCTGTCACAGCTGGGCTCACACGGGCAAACATTGGAGGAGCTGGAGAGCAGAACCATGGCTTGTGAGACAGAAGTCCAGCAGCTACATAGCAAGTTCGAGGCACAATCTAAAACCATAATATAGCTGAACCCAGTTATAACGCGGTGCTCGGGGTCCACATAATGAGACCATGTTATAACCGGGCTAGGGAGATCTCTGCCCCTTGAGCTTACCCGACATCTGCATAACTAACGTGTTTAGCTATATTTTAAATATATTTTATTTTACAATGTTTGTGCTAGCATTATGGGTAATTATTCTGGGTCATCTCTGTAAAAGGGTTTGAATCACTATGAGATCAAGGAATGAAAACTGTCATTATTTTAACACTTCCAAAACAGTATCTGTTTTCTAGATAAATGGTAGCGGACCTGGGTAAAATTCTTCATTACTGATAAGAGAAAGGATTTATTTTGTCTCGCGTGTTTTTTCTAAAGCTTGTATATGCCTGCCAGAAGATGCAAAAACGTGCTTTTACAGGATAACTTTAAACATATATATATATATTGTTAGCCATAATGTAAACTGTTGTGCTAACCAGTTATTATTCCATGTTTCTGGATATAATATCCAATAAATATGCAAGTAGTGTGAGCTTGAGAGAATAAATACAGTATATCCCTACAATATTTAAAGCAGCACAGTCGTGTTTGAACTAGCTGGTTCATTTAAAACTGCTCTTGGTCTGTAAATAGGGTTGTACTGAAATATGCCAGATTTGGTGATAAGGTTGAGTTTTAAATTGCAAAATTTGAAGAAAATCTGAACATTTTTATTTTTAAATTAAGATGTTAAAAGTGTAAGCTGCGTCCATGATGCCGAAGACCGCACAGAGGCCTGTGCAGGTGTGGCATGACCACAATGCCTTAAGGCAATGATCGCGCCCATAGACCGTGCATGCACGCGCGTGCGACAGCAGGATTGGGCGCGCGGTGCGTGAGAAATCAGTTCAATCTGATTCCACGGCACGACGGCCAGGTCACGTGAACGGTTCGTCCAATGAGGACGAATCAGCTCTGTGACTTCACAGTCGCGCCCTTGGACATGCTCCCCACCTTGCGTCTACCTTGGCCAGAAAACTCTCCCGCTAATCGCGGGTGATGTCACGTGCGCGCACGCCTCCGTGCGGTCTTTGGCAGCATTGACACAACCTAAGATGAATTAAAGTTCAGGCTTTTCATCTCCACTAAACACCCCCTCACTGTTCTGCTTCTAGTGAGAATAAAGTGAGGTCAAGTTTTCTAAACTAGAATGCGACTGTTGGTTTTGTAACCAGGTCATGCCTTTAGATTTGGAGGCAGATCCACCAAGCTCCGTTAAATCACGGAAAATAATGTGACGTTACCTAGATAGGTAACGTACATAAGCTTGACTGAGTTTAACGGGCATCCACCAAATTAATTATATGCAAAAACAATGGCCGCTAAGGGCCTTATTAGCCTATGGCTAACATGGTGATAGCCAGCTAGCATCGGAATAAGACACCCCGGGGCTAGCTGCCAGTAATGCTGGTTGTAGTACCCATATTCTAAAGAAGATGCCTGGTATATGCTGAAATGCAATGTATACATGTATCAACCTTTAACATTTTTTTTTTTTTTTTTTTTTAAATTAAAACCTTAGAAGCCATAGAGGTGAAGAAGGCATTATGCATCATGGTCACTAAGGTAGCCAAACAACCATACTGCTCATTGTATGGCATAGAGGTCAAAATGCTATGACATACAAGGAGGTAATCTCCTGCCTTAATCCCCCCTGGGTTACCTAACCTCCCTTTCCAGGCACCTACCTCATAACCCACTCCCCCATATTTCAACCCTTCTACAGTACTGGACATTAACCATATAATCCAAAGGTGGCTAAAAGGGCCACTGGCCAATATAAACATAAACAATTACACACTTAAGAATTCAATTTAAAAAATGACTATATACATATATATATATATATATATATATATATACACACATATCCTGTACACAGTATATATCATTTGGAAGGATAAAAAGAACTGAGTGTCAATGGGGCAACTAAGAAGAACCTAAGTAGCCACAATGGCACTCAATGGTTACCTGAAAAGAATATTGGACTTACTACATCCTACTCGACTACCACCATCTTCAGGGCAATGGGAGCCCCAGGGACCAATCCCCTCCACCCCCAAAGGATCATTGCCCAACCAAAAAAAAAGTACATTCCACAGACCCGATGGCTAAAAACCATTAAAAAAATTAAAAATCACAAAATCAGCAACATTCAAAACAATCCACGGACCAGATGGCTAAATAAAACAAAACAAAAAAAAGAAAATCAGTCCATGACCTGGTGACAAGGAATCCTCATCTTATACTGTACAATGCCCTCGATCCTTCCTTGACTAAGAGTCTTCATCTGTAAGTATTTCTTCTTCAATCTTCTTTTCTTCTTTCTTCATCTGTTCCCCTAGACTTCTTCGATCTTCTTTCTTCAGCTACAAGAGGTGGCCTATGATATATCTATATCTATAGATATATAGTAGACATACACACATAAAAAGAACATTTAAAAGGTTAAAAAGAACTGAGTAAGTGTTAATGGAGCTACCTAGGCTTTCTCAAGGAGAACCTAGGTAGCCAAAATGGCACTCAATGGGTAGCTGAAAACATATTGGACTTACCTCATCCTAGTAGAGAGCAACTTCTTCAGGGTAATGGGATGAATACATAGGTCTTTACTAAACTTTTGGTCCTAATCCAAGGTATTCACTTTGGCTTCCTATATTGCTATGGAAGCCAAAAGTGTGCCACTTCAGCACCCTGGACAAGGCCCAACATTTTCTGTCACCTGACATTTAGATACTTGAAACACCTAACACCAGATATAGCCATGACATAACATAATGTGTTAAGTCCTGTTGCCACTTGAATGGCCTGCTGTGGATATGCGTTGAGGTGTTACCCACCTCTTTTGCATATTATTAATAGTAACGGCCGTGAAAGTTAATGCCATGCCGTCTTGGCAATAACACATTGTTGGTGAGCTTTGACAATACCCGTTAGCACTTATCAATACTAAGTTAATGTCTTGTTAAGTCAATAATGGAGGTTTCTGGATCTGCACTTTATTAGGTAAGGACTGGAGTAGGACTAACTGGTTATCCAATCCTGCCCATTTTCATTCTCCTGGGTTACATACTGTATGAAACATTGATAACAGATATCCAAGAATCACTCCAAGGAGTAACTGATGCTACCAATTGTACACAGGTTTGTGCTACAAACAGTCCAGAAAAATCACTGCATAATGAGTAATAGAACACACTTCCGTCCAGTGTCCCACTGATAAATGAATAATATAATCCCCCCACTTGAACCGTGTGACGTGACTATCCACGGGTAGGGGCTGAGATGTGGTAGGGAGGAATGTGAAGCAGTAATACCTTTTCAAAGAGTATCTGGCACTGCCCTTAGTGATGCATATATAGTGAGCCTCAGATGTCTATTGGTTGAACTAAATTGGGTGAGTAAAAACACACTGGATGAATAATTAACCAATTATTAACAAGAGGAACCATCCCCCTGTATAAACACTATTAGTACTCACTCCCAATGCATCACCATGGACACTAAATGTATCATACTAAAAATAGCATAAACAACCAAATTGCGTGTCCATACCCCTAACGGGAAAAAACTTGGATATATATATAGTATAAAGTCTTATGTTCCAAGTTCTTGATTGTAGAGCTGCGTTCCAATGAGCAACCAGTATAATGTATACAGATAACAGATATCCAAGAATCACTCCAAGGAGTAACTGATGCTACCAATTGTACACAGGTTTGTGCTACAAACAGTCCAGAAAAATCACTGCATAATGAGTAATAGAACACACTTCCATCCAGTGTCCCACTGATAAATGAATAATATAATCACCCCACTTGAACCGTGTGACAAAGTCCCAAGCTGGGACGAAACGCGTCAGAGTTCTCTCTGTAGCAGATTTTTCAGTGTATATGCACTAATTAAAAACAACCTTTTATTTTATTTGTGTGTGGATCTTCTACTTTCATACCCCGACGGCAGCAGTGAACCGCCTCACTATCCTATTTTTGTATGAAACATTGAACTGCTTCTGTGTTGGAAGCTTAACATATATTCCCCTTAAATAAAGAGTTCTTTCAACTTGGTAGATGGTGACTTTTCTCCATCCTCCATTGGTGCCTGTTCAGCAGTTTCAGGACAATAAACTAGCTTTTACATAACGGTGAGTTTCTTTACTTCTGCACTGATGAGTTTACAGAGGCCCCCATGCTCTTCCCATTTAAATTAAATGCCGAGGAGCGTATGCGAGGCCTCTGTAACTTCACTTACCTGGTCTCCGACGGCATGACATCAGAAGTCGCCGGACACCAGGTAAGAAGGGTGGGGCGGGGGGGGACTTTGTTCCGCTTAGTGTATTATTATTCACTGTATTGTATTGTCTTTCTAAAGTGCTGAGTACACTGTGTGCATTATATAAATAGAGACATACATAGATGCATACACCTGCATTATGATAGGTGGTTTGTGCTCAGTCACATTGATGGCAGTCTCGTTGATAGATGAAAGACAGTTGAGTAAGGAGGGCCTATCCCTTCCTCTACATAGTCACTCTGAAGTTATTAGACATAGATACTTTTACTGGAATGGAACATTTCGCCGCAGCCACCCCACCGCTACCATTTAGTCGCCGCTAAGGTAAGTGCATTAGCGTTTATTAGTACTAGGGGTTAATTTTAGAGGGTTTAGGGTAAGGGGGTAAAGTTAGGGTTTTAGGGTAAGGGGTAAGGTTGGGGGATAGTGTAAGCAGGTAAGGTTGGGGGTTAGGGTAAGAGGGTAAGGTTAGAGGTTTTAGGGTAAGGGGTAAGGTTGGGGGATAGTGTAAGCAGGTAAGGTTGGGGGTTAGGGTAAGAGGGTAAGGTTAGGGGTTTTAGGGCTATGGGGTACAGGTAGGCATTTTAGGGTAAGGGATAAGGTTAGGGGTTCTAGGGTAAAGGGAAAGGTTACGGGCTTACCTTTGCAGCTAAATATTCCAGCGGCTAAATATTCCAGCGGCTAAATGGAAGCAATGGGATGGCTGCGGCGCTATGCCGGTGGCGAAATGTCTTAGACATACTATACCTCCCCAAACACTCCTTTATACAAAATCTGGAAACAAACCTAAATATACCAGAGAAACATGCTAATTTTAAGTAACTTGAATGTAATTTTCATATCAAAATGAGCCCATTTCCCAGGTATCTCGGGTGTGTTCAAGTCATTGGGTACCCTAGTAAAATATACTCTCCATATTTCAGGGTCTGAATGGTAGTACCTTTAATTAATACATGCTTAACGCCATGCTGACTGGGAGCTAACTCAACGCAGTGCTAACTTGTCGTGACGTTACGTCTATGGTAATGAGATATACAATGCCCATTGTTGTTGCATATAATTAGCTTGGTGGATATGCGCTAACCTCAGGGAACATAACATCCGTTACGGTTTTAGGTAACGTGATGTTATGAGCCCTGACTGACAGTCACTGAGCCCTGTGGATCAGACCCTTTGTGTTGATTTGTAATGAAACACATTCATTTTTTTAAAGGGAATGTTTATGAAGTGCTCTTTTAATGTCAAATAAAACTTATATTTCTTTGAGATATTGTGGTTTCATATGACATTGTTGTGAGAGCCTCAGAGGACACAGGGCGCTGAACATTCTATTAATGGGAGCAGATTGAGATAATCTGATTTACGTGTCACTGGATACCTTTCCCGTACTGCTTAATAGACACATGAGAGAGCTCTCTGCCTGAAAACAAATGGGGAGTACTTGCGTAAGGATGTTATTTAGAATATTACTATGCAGCGTTATTGCCAGTCAGGTCTGTACCCACTTTTTTTTCCAATTAATAAGCCTCAGACACTGTTTATCAATCTATACAAAGAAAGCAACTAAATTGTTTTTGTTTTTTTTAGACATGCAGCTAAAATGCAACAGATAAAGTATAAAAATACTTAAAAATGCTATTAATAATGTTTTCTGTAGATACTTCCTTGTTGAAAGTCAAAACTAAAAAAGACAGACCTACTCTTATCTGTGGGCCTAACTCAGACTCTTCTATGCATCTTTATTTTTCTCCTACTGGGATCAAAAACAAGGACACATCTTATGCCAGTGAGAACTCCAGTCTGGAGACCTCACTTGCACAACCAGAAGAGTGACGGTGCCGTAAGGCAGGGGTGAGCAAAGTGGGGGGCGCGAGATGTTCTGGGGGGGGCGCGGCTGTTACAGAGGCCCTGTGCGTCCCCAAAGGGATTTAAAATAAATGCCAGGGATCGCACGAGACCTATAACTTTTTAGTTACCTTACCTTCCAGCGACAGGTCTCCATGGCAACCCGGCGTCAAATGACGCTGCGGGGTCATGTGACCCCGCAATGTCATTTGCCGCCAGAGCCGTGCAAGGGGGGGGGGGCGCGAGCCGCAGGGGAGAGGAGACAGGGTGGCGCATGAAGAAAACTTTGCGCACCCCTGTCGTAATGTGCTGAATACATCTATTTTACTCTTTACCATGCCTAAACTTCCACTTCTTTAAAGGAAAGTGAACTACTGTAAGAAGGGACTCTCCTTTTCTGCCTTTATATAAATGTAGCCCTTTTTGTGAACCGGCCGACCCACCCAATATCACATTGGCCCCTCGTGGTCTAACCGGTCCCTTTCCCTGCAACACACCTGCTCTAAAGGACTACTGGTACTGCATAACCTGTGTGGCTCCAGGAGATCTGAGCCTCCGCTAGCTGGGAGCCTGGGGAAAACCCTTACCCTTACTTGGTGCAGCGCCTCCACTTACCCAGGATCCCCCGTTAGGAAAGATAGCCCTGAGTAAGAAATACAATGACACACGTATACGATAAAACAATAACTAACACTTTACTTAACACACATATATAACTCATTACATAACATCACATAACACAACCTGATGCTCTACCCGCATCACCTCAGCCCAATGTCTGGTGTTCCCCAACCAAGTGTCCTGTGATCACCCCACACCCAATGTCTCGTAACTCCTACGGAGGTCGTGGGTGACTGCGCAGTCACTATATTAAGCTAGGGCCCAGTTGGTGCACTTATAATACTTGAAGATACCTTCCGAGCACTCCGATGCTCGGGACCGCAACTTTCTTCTAAAAGGGTCAGACGTCCGTCTGATCCTATTCCAGGTACTCTGCCGGTGGACCCCAACGAGGGTCCCACCGCTCCACGGGAACTGCAACCGGATCACGGCAACACCAACCGCGTGGGAACAGCAACCGCCTTCCTATCAATACCTACTACTAGAGTGACAGCAACCCTAACCTAGGGCCTGTCCCTGAAGAACCCGCAACCTGGGATGGCTTGGGGAAAACTCCTAGGGCCTGTGGGCATAACCTGCCCCCCCTTCCCCTAGCTACCCAGTCCTAACTGTAACTGCTACTAGCTATTCCCAACTCACCTGCAGCTGACACACCGCACACACTGTCAGCCTGCAGGGATCCACACTTCACACACACTGCACGCACTGTGCCCAGCACATACAGCGACACTACTCACAGGCAGCTGCAATCACACACAACCCCTGGATCCCGCAGCTATCCCACTGCTAGCACACCGTGCCTCTTGACAGTGCCCACAGCACTCTCCGCTGTGGCACTACCAAACCAGCACTTCCCACACTCAAGGGTCACCTCCCTAGCTAAGGCGTCCCTCCTCAGTCTAAGGCGTCCCTCTTCAGTTACCCCCTACCCTTACCCGGGAATTGGGGCCTGCCTGGGGATCTAGGGAGAACCCTTACCTGATGCAGGAGCCACGCGCTCCCTGCACCCTTCCTACTCCTTCCTTCTCCTCTGCCTGACTGACTGTTGCAAAGCCCGGGAAATGTATCTCTTTTCCCGGGCTGAGCTTCCTCCAGCCCTATTGGCTCCTCTGGGGCACCTGACCTCTGTCTCTCTAAGCCTCCTGGGAGTTGTAGTTCCCAGGGGCTGCCTAATGCATTGGGGCCGCGTGCGCGCTTCCCTTGCGCATGCGCGAACCCCTAATGGCCGCCTCAACCTTCCTATCCTCTTCCCTACTCTCGCGCGACCTCTCCCTATCTCTGGAGTCCCATCACGCGCTTTGTACTCACTGCGCATGCGCGAGCTAATGCGCAATGGCGGCGCCCTCCTCACAAGCCGCCCAGCCGGTGGCAACGCGATCGCGGCCCTAGCGACGGCCCGATCGCGTCCCCGGCAACCACAGCTCCGATCTGCTCCCTGCTCTGGCCCCCACCCTCGCGAAGTGCCGGCGGGTCCGTCAAAGCCTCCGGCGGCACCCGCTACCGCACGGCAAACGCGGAGGGGGGCCAGAAAGAGAAAATTTACATCAGGGCTACATTCTCCCCTTCGCAGAATCCCAACGTACTCGCTTGGGTAGCAACCGTACAGAGAATTATATAATGGAAAATGCATTGTAACCGATACATCACATACAAGCAATTCCCCATTTGTACCCAACATCATCCCCGCATGGATACCCGAGGCCAGCTGAGTCTCAGATTGGAGTGCCCCTAACAGACTGGGTGAGGGTATCCCACCTTGACTCCTGTGAGTCTTTTGGAGCTTAGGACCTGTCCCTTGCACCAACCCACCTTCTCCCTCTCGCAGAAAAAAATGTACGGGGTCCTGGGTATTGACCCTTTCCGGTTCCTCCGGTCTCGTCTCACGGGAGACAGGGAGGCTCAGGCTCTTTCCTCGATCCACCACATGGCGAACATAGCGCTCCATCGCGCACCTGGGAGAGGCCACAACTACCAGAGCGGTCTCAACAGAGTCTTTGTCCGCTCCAACAATCCCTTTAATGGTGACTTCGTCCGCGGACGGCACCACTTCTTCGGGTAGGCCCGTTTCTTGAGAAGGCCAAGCTTGGAGACTCCTCGCGCAGGAGTATGTGTCGCTCCGGTCCGCTACACCGGATACCTTCATGAGGTCGGATTCGTTCCACGATCCGCAGAGATCTTCTGGGGGAGACACTTCCACCAGGACGCGATGACGGGGTGAGCCCATCGCCCGGGTGACCCTACCTCTGGAGTCACCAGGCTCCACGATCACCGGGGAGCCCACGCCCGACACCCCTGGGGCAGTCAACTTACCCCCGTCGTTGTCGGCAGGTACTGATCCCAAGCCTGGGACCGCTGGTACCTCGGTGGTAGGCCGGACTGGCAGTTGCAGGGCACACGGGCCCACATCATGGTCTGGATCAGTTGAGACGGTTGCTTCAGTGACCTCACTGGAGTGGTCCGCCGGGAGGCGCATTACCACGCTCGGTGGGTCGCTAGAATCATCACCCATGGGTGGGGGTACAAACACCTTACCCTGGCCTTCTGGAATCGGTGGTTCTGGTCTCGGTGGTTCCTGCTCGGGAACCGGGTCTGGCACCGACATCGGGGGTTCCGACATCGGGGGTTCCGACATCCGGAGCTCCGACATCTGGAGCTCCGCCTTCAGCGGCTCTGGCTCCGCGTCTGAAAAGTTCATTTGGGCACACGGGCCCTCCACCACCTCCATCGCTGTAGTGGACAATTCCGTAGCAGCTTCACCCACCTCGGTAGCACCATCAGGCGCCGCTTTCTCCGCAGGTTCCGCCATCAGAGGTTCCGGCTCTTCCAGTTGAAGGTCCCCTTTGAGAGGGTCTGCAACCGTGGCCTGGACACACGGGTCCTCGGCGGCCTCTGGAAGTAGAACAAACTGGGGACACGCATCACTTACTTCAGGAGAGAGGTCCGGCTCCTCCTCTTCTTCATCGGCTGGTTCCACCGCCTGGGGCAGGATAGGCTGTAGGAACCAGGCCCCGCAACACTCACATTGAGGCCCCCACTCCAGTGCCTCCCTAGGACAGTCACAATTTGGCATAAAACACTGGATACCCAGTTCTCCATCCAACTCGATGTCCTTGAAGTCGAGCGGTAACTGCGACAGGACTGCTCCCGAGGCACAGGCTTTTTGCAGGCAGGGACACGCTAGCACAACTTCATCTATTCCTGGCGCTCGCCAGGACACATACACATTGCGGTGTAACCCCTGGCAGTCTATTTCTTCCTCAGGGGAAGGACACTCCATTTCTACAACAGTGTCCCCTCCCACTGGCCGTTCGGTAGGCTGCGGCAGTTTGGGTTGCAGGGTTGGTACCCTGCAGCAGCCACATATACGCCCCCAAGCCAACTTACAAGACGAGCAGCCACCTTGGTTACAAAAACAGTCTAGGTACCCCTCCTCGTTCACGTCTTCCAATCGCATTTTTACCATGCACGCCAAAGTTTTAAGGTCCATACTACCCCAGATGCTCAAGAATTGTATCGTACATGGACACAACAAAAAGGATACGCTCCCAGCCCTGGTCTGCCAGGATCCATACGACGGCGAGCAATTTTCTCTGTGTCCAGTACTCTCTTTCAGGGAGTGGTGCGAGCTCTGTACTGAGTCACTCACAGTGTGGGGGCGGGGCTCGGGTTTTCCCGCCAGTCCTGGATGACTGTTGGCAACATTTTCCCGCGCGGCCGGGACCTTAGCACGTGGCTTCCTCCGCCTTGAGGGCTTCCCCATGGCGGAACAAAAATAGGACACAAATTTAGAAAAACATGTACAGGGCACCCCAGGTCTGATCTCTCAGCCGCGCCTCCAAATGTAGCCCTTTTTGTGAACCGGCCGACCCACCCAATATCACATTGGCCCCTCGTGGTCTAACCGGTCCCTTTCCCTGCAACACACCTGCTCTAAAGGACTACTGGTACTGCATAAACTGTGTGGCTCCAGGAGATCTGAGCCTCCGCTAGCTGGGAGCCTGGGGAAAACCCTTACCCTTACTTGGTGCAGCGCCTCCACTTACCCAGGATCCCCCGTTAGGAAAGATAGCCCTGAGTAAGAAATACAATGACACACGTATACGATAAAACAATAACTAACACTTTACTTAACACACATATATAACTCATTACATAACATCACATAACACAACCTGATGCTCTACCCGCATCACCTCAGCCCAATGTCTGGTGTTCCCCAACCAAGTGTCCTGTGATCACCCCACACCCAATGTCTCGTAACTCCTACGGAGGTCGTGGGTGACTGCGCAGTCACTATATTAAGCTAGGGCCCAGTTGGTGCACTTATAATACTTGAAGATACCTTCCGAGCACTCCGATGCTCGGGACCGCAACTTTCTTCTAAAAGGGTCAGACGTCCGTCTGATCCTATTCCAGGTACTCTGCCGGTGGACCCCAACGAGGGTCCCACCGCTCCACGGGAACTGCAACCGGATCACGGCAACACCAACCGCGTGGGAACAGCAACCGCCTTCCTATCAATACCTACTACTAGAGTGACAGCAACCCTAACCTAGGGCCTGTCCCTGAAGAACCCGCAACCTGGGATGGCTTGGGGAAAACTCCTAGGGCCTGTGGGCATAACCTGCCCCCCCTTCCCCTAGCTACCCAGTCCTAACTGTAACTGCTACTAGCTATTCCCAACTCACCTGCAGCTGACACACCGCACACACTGTCAGCCTGCAGGGATCCACACTTCACACACACTGCACGCACTGTGCCCAGCACATACAGCGACACTACTCACAGGCAGCTGCAATCACACACAGCCCCTGGATCCCGCAGCAATCCCACTGCTAGCACACCGTGCCTCTTGACAGTGCCCACAGCACTCTCCGCTGTGGCACTACCAAACCAGCACTTCCCACACTCAAGGGTCACCTCCCTAGCTAAGGCGTCCCTCCTCAGTCTAAGGCGTCCCTCTTCAGTTACCCCCTACCCTTACCCGGGAATTGGGGCCTGCCTGGGGATCTAGGGAGAACCCTTACCTGATGCAGGAGCCACGCGCTCCCTGCACCCTTCCTACTCCTTCCTTCTCCTCTGCCTGACTGACTGTTGCAAAGCCCGGGAAATGTATCTCTTTTCCCGGGCTGAGCTTCCTCCAGCCCTATTGGCTCCTCTGGGGCACCTGACCTCTGTCTCTCTAAGCCTCCTGGGAGTTGTAGTTCCCAGGGGCTGCCTAATGCATTGGGGCCGCGTGCGCGCTTCCCTTGCGCATGCGCGAACCCCTAATGGCCGCCTCAACCTTCCTATCCTCTTCCCTACTCTCGCGCGACCTCTCCCTATCTCTGGAGTCCCATCGCGCGCTTTGTACTCACTGCGCATGCGCGAGCTAATGCGCAATGGCGGCGCCCTCCTCACAAGCCGCCCAGCCGGTGGCAACGCGATCGCGGCCCTAGCGACGGCCTGATCGCGTCCCCGGCAACCACAGCTCCGATCTGCTCCCTGCTCTGGCCCCCACCCTCGCGAAGTGCCGGCGGGTCCGTCAAAGCCTCCGGCGGCACCCGCTACCGCACGGCAAACGCGGAGGGGGGCCAGAAAGAGAAAATTTACATCAGGGCTACATAAATAACAATGTCAATAACGACTATATCAGATTTCGGCTAGAGAGTTGCTAGAGAGTGCTTCGTAGCAGTTAGCTACAAAGATACTACTTTATAAAAGGCATTTGCAGGGTAAACATTTTTTCCACTATTAAATCCTTCGTTCTCACTTTAAAGTCTCATAATGTCAAAAATGACCATAAACCTGCTTTTTTTTTTTTGTGATGAAATATTAGAACAGAGTAGTAAATGAGATAATTTCTTATCTACTTATATAACAGTTACAAAGCAACGGATACAGTTTACAGTACTTTCAATTTTCTTCATAAAGAGTTGTTTTGAGCATAGGTTATTGGGCCTGAACTGTTAGAACAGTTTTTTTTTAGGTTTTTTTTTAATCTGGTCTTTTTTCACCCCGAGCAAATAGTACATTGTGATATTATAGGATTGAAAGTCATTACTGTAGGAGACGGGTGCAGAGGGACGGCCAAGGAGACATAGATTGGCGGCTGTTTAGCCCGTAGCTTCAAAACAATATACTGTAGCTTAATCTCAGCAAAAACAAATCAAAACAGGCCTATCCCTTTGTAAGGGTTAACTCACACTTCCCAGTCCCTATCTGCAGAGCTGGGAGGCTAGGCCTCTTGCCAGCCTCTGACCCCAAAGTCCCAAGAGGTACCTGTAAGCAGGGGCTCTTTACATCTGTCTTCGGGTCTGGGTTGATGTCCTTGGGGGAGGGGTTCGGGCTCTGGTGGATTCCAGGGTCCGCTGCACCCTGGAATAGAGGGTTTGGTTCCCTAGGAATCTCTTCTGTTTGCCAAGGGCCATCTGTGCTGAAGTGCTCTGTGCATTTTGGGACACATACATTTAGTCCTGCTTGATGAGCCAGGTGGAGACTGGCCAATTGATTCTGGCAGGAGTCAATTAACCAGCTCCCTGCTGAACACAGACAGACTCTATGTGTGCTGCACTTTTTAAACCGGGGAAATGTCCTGTCACAATTACCCAGAAAAGGATTTTGGGTAATATCATACAAATGAACACATTGGAGGGAATTATTATTTACCATTGTCTCCCATATGCAAAATTGGGCAAAGGCAGTGCTGCAGTTCTTTTGCACTGGTTCTGCCCCAGTTTTGCAGGAGAGAGAGAGACCTTAAGAAATAACCCAGAGTGTGTCACTTTTAGTTTCCTATAAAAAAGTGTTACTTAGATTTTATTGACAGTTTTACAGATTTACTGGGGGGTACAGAAAAGAAAAAGGGGGGTATGTCTATACCCTCTAAGGGGGAGGGGTAGAGCACTTGTACATACATATTAGAGAGTGTGTCAAATCCAACATAGTAAATATCATAGCATCCAAGATATTTTTTAGTCTAAGTATGGAGATATTTCAGCATGTAGGAACCAAGGTGCCCAGGTCTCCAAGAATCGTAAAGTGGAAACATTTAAATAGGCAGATAATTTTTCGATATATACAATATAACAAATGTCGTTGTTTGCCTGATGGAAGGAGGGGGGGATACATTATTTCCCGTTCATGGTAATAGTCCAGCTGGTGGGGATTGAGAATTTGTGAGATCATTTTGAATTTGTTTTAATTTAAGTTGTCCATGGGTTTCCCTAGTATTGTATATAGTGGGTCATGAGGGATGTTGACCTGCAAAAAAAAATACTATGTTACGGTGAGCACTGCTTTCCATAGTGGCTGAATTTTAGGGCACGATCAGAATATCCGCAATATAATGCCCATATTGCCACAGTCACGCCAGCACAGTAAAGCACGATAGGGGTTTCTTCCCCTCGTTCGGAATTACAACTGTAGTCACTCGCAAGCTATCCCTGGGTGGCCTCGGAACATTTTTTGTAGTAAAGATTAGAGAATACATCCGGACCAGGGGCTTCCCATTTTTCAGGGACTTGATTGCTTCTTGTAATTTCAAGTGGTTCAATAGTTTTTTCAAGCGTTGTTATATCATTAGGTTCAAGTGTGAGAAGTGGGCATTTTGCCAAGAAATATCAGCTTCTTTGCGCTCTCTTGCTTTAAGATGATTCCCCTACTGGGCCGGTTAGGTTTTAAAGGGATGCATAATGTTCTCTGAATGTGTTACAAAAGGGTTTGGGGATATGGGATATCAGGAAGTTTTTTGTGTATATATTATGAATTTTCTGTCTGTCATTGCTTTTTTTCATAGATCTTCTGTTGAGTACATCACGTGGCCTTTTCTGCATTTGTCACTAGCAGAAGATTCTATTAGCCTCTTACTGAGATTATTTGCCTGTCGTTTTTCTGAGAGGGGTTTCATTTATGGATAGATTCTAATCGGACTAATCTCTGGGTTAATGTATTAATTTGTTTTCTCTTTCTTTTTCCAAGATGCCAACGCAATCAGCCTGCCCCTGAGAGAGAGAAAGAGGGCGCCTCTGGGAGTCGTTCAGCTCAAAATATTGGGTTAGCTCTTCAGGTGCTAATTGGAGTGTTTGGAGATTTATTAATAAAGATTTGTTTAAAGACCACATCCTTGTTTTATGTTTTTCCTATCCATTTTAACAGGGCCATAATGATAGTGGTGCAGTTGGTGCCACTGCACCAAGCCACTATATGCCACTGCACCAAGCCACTATATGCCACTGCACCAAGCCACTATATGCCACTGCACCAAGCCACTATATGCCACTGCACCAAGCCACTATATGCCACTGCACCAAGCCACTATATGCCACTGCACCAAGCCACTATATGCCACTGCACCAAGCCACTATATGCCACTGCACCAAGCTCTGCGCTTACAGAGGCCCCGTGCTCTTCCCCACAACAGTTAAACTGATTGTTGGGGGAGAGCGCGGGGCCTCTGTAAGTATCTCTTACCTAGTCCGGCGGGATCTCCTGGCATTTCCTCCTAGAGCATCCCGTCATGATACCGCAACATCAAATGGTGTCGCGTTGCCATGACCACATGACGCCGCATGGCACCGTGACATGACGTGACACCGGGACGTTTGAGGAGAAGAAAGACCCGCTGGATCGGTTAAGAGGCCCCCGTGAAAGCCCCTCACCGTGCCCCGCAAAACTATGAGCCAGCTCTGAATTTTAACCATGGACTGCATAGAGCTTTCTCCAGCTGTATTATACATCTTATACTGTATATAGCATAAACTTGGTCAAGGAAGTAGAGTATCCGAAATGCCACTCTTTGTTCGGCCTTGCTCCTAGGCGTTCCTGTACAAGCACTGTCAGGTTATTTGTCTTTGCTGTACCTTCTAATTGTTTCTTAATCGTACATGAGAAGCTAGCTGTTTATTCCAATCGATTTCTATTTGATTTAAAGTGGTCTGTGTATTAACTATCAAGCGCATCAAACAGCAATTGTTTAACAGATTCTAAGGGAGTCATTTGGTAAGTAGTAAGTAGTAGTGAATATAAATGACTTTGCACCTACAGTAGTTTGGCCTGCACGTCTCACTGAGCATTGCAAGGTGTGTCCCATGCCGGAGTTATGTAATCAGAATTACATCTAAGAATGAGATGTATTTTATGTTTTTTGCATCAATAAAACGTCTGTCTGGTCTGAGGTGTTATATACTGTACATCTCTAGATAGACACATCCTTTGGGAAACGTTTAATACATAGGAAATGTGTTATGGGCAGCTACTTTGTATTAACATGTATTCCTTTCCCCAGTGAACACATGCACAAGACTATCTCTGATGATGCTCAATAGAAGGGAAATTGTTTAGGACGTCTGAACGTCATGATATGAGACATCCCCTTCTAACACTGCCCTTGTTGAAAAGAAAGAAGAATATAAAAAACACTTTACATCGATATCCTTAATCCCCGGTAGGATTTGAGAACAACGTACATTACTAGAGATGAATTCACCCTGTTTACATCAACATTGAATAGTTTATTGGGTTTTAATTATGAAACCAACCAATCTGTAGAATGTTTGTATCCAAGCAAATACATTGTACATATGAGATCTGAATAGTTAGTTTTTTTGATTGGTAGAAGTTTACACCAATGATGGTAATCTAGAGTGTGGGTGAATTCAACTTAATAGTAACTGAATGGGACAGGTAAACAAGACACCAAGCACAGTGGACAACTGGACAATATTATAATTGGACCAACTACCTCATCTCTATTCCTTGTTATCAAGGAACTTTTCAGTTTTTCTCCTTTTGAACTCTGCAATTTCCTCCGTTGTTAACCCATGGGCACTACACCTGCAGTAGATATATATGTCATTAGAAGAGAAATGTGTTATTATTATTATTATTTTTTATATATATATAAGGATTCTTGTAGCATCCTTTTGGAACAATTACATTTGTATTTGTATAATGGGCTCTTTTTATTATAGGATGAGAAGATATCTTTGCTATGCTGGAGAAGTGTTCAGCACCATTCAAATGAATGGGGCTAAAACCTTCTCCAGTCTAAGAAAGATTTCTTGACATCATATAAGAATAGGACCCATAGGAATATACATTATGATATGTATTAATGAATGGACAAAAAGCAGTACAGATGAATAACTAATGCAATACAGTGTCAGTTTTGTAGGTAAAAATTCCTAACTTTATTTTGTGAATTCTGTCAAATATATGATATAAAACCCAGAAAAAGTGATGTCACTGTGCTCCTCAACAAATGATCCTCATAAAGTATGTATTTTAAAAAGGCCCCTTATATTATTCTACACATTCAATCAGTTTAATAGTTATTCCCACAGTTGATTTGCTTGGTACTGGTCATAAAAATACTAATCATTGTAGGAGGGCATATATATATATATATATATATATATATATATATATATATATATATATATATATATATATATATATATATATTTTTTTTATGTACTTCCATCTTCCTATATCATAAATAATACCTATAAAAAGGTATGTAACAGCAGCCTGTCTATGACAAACCTATTATTACAGCCATTTGCATGCGAGACTGATTTGTCTCCTCCCAGCAAAATATTCCATTTTCATTTTGGGGATGTCATTAAAACACTGCTACGAGATTAGACTATAAACTATCCAGCCATAACTGGTAGGCCATTTGAAAAGTATATATATATATATATATATATATATATATATATATATATATATATATATATATATATATACACACATACACACACACACACACACACACACACAACACAAGACAGGGGTGCCCAATGCTACATCCAATTGACAAAACATATATGGTAATAAGTATAAAGTTTAAATACTTCAATAATAATAATAATTACTTGGTTATTTAGTTAAACCCTGTGGCCAAAGCGTCATAAGCCTGCATACCAATGTCAAGGTAAACCAATGTGAAGTGCTTTACTCATACAGCTCTGAAGCCATTGATTTCAGAAAAAACAAGCAAGGGAAAGAGCAAAAAAAATACCATAGGATTATACTGAGTAGTATTATTTGAATGGCGCAGTCAGGGGCTGGGTGGCAGATTTTAGCCCGGGGGGCAAGCCCAACCAACTGGTCCGGGAACCAGGCAGATCACCCACCAAACATAGATGCACGCTACACGCACCTTACACACATGTACACACCGTACAATTAGCAAGCTCTGTACACTTGCAAACGCACAATAAACAACCACACCAGATATACATACCATATACATATGTACACACACCAGAAAACACATAACACACATGATAACAGACCAAATACACACATCAGATACACGCAGTATGCATGAACAAACACTATACATATATGCACACACACATATAGAACATATATGCACAATATACATACAGATGTAACACACTTTATTGCCCCCAATGGCAATACGTGAGTACAAACTGGCTTTACCTAGAGAAAAGTCAAATATGCCCAAAACACCATAAAAATAGTTTGCATCTCCATCCTCTGAATAGGTTAAATGCCATCATGTACACCGTATGTATTTTTGCAAATGAATATATTCCGATTTGCACTGCATACCCAATCATTGTCCATGTTTTTACATTCATAGCAAAGATTTAACATGATAGAACTTAGACAATAAAGTCACATAGGTACTCCAACTTTACTTTACTCCCAATAGAAACAATATAGAAAAGTAGAAATTATACATCAGTATTTAACATACAGTAAAAAGTTGTTCCCAAGTGAGGGAGCTTCACTAGCCTACACACCTGAAGTTTCGTTTTCTTTTTCCAAAAAAGTCCTAGTAGGTAGGCAAAATATATGTTCATATAAACAGAACAGAAACTGTACTTGGACCCAATTTTGAAGGAACATTTAAAAGGAGAAAATGTGAGCAAAACAAAATGAGGAGATACAGTGGGATCCCCCTGTCAAGAGGCCTGTTTAAGCAGGATTTACATATTCTTCTTTCAAGCGTGTTTCTCTATATTTAAGAATACTACACCTGCACCTATACTGTTAAGCAAATATTCTCTTCGATATGTATCCCATGCATTCTAAAACACATCGTTTATGTTACACGAATGGTACTATGGTCCTTATATTTGCTTTCATTAAGGCACATACAGTATCTGTCACACGTTTTATAAGAGTGGGTACCAAACAATGACCTTTTTTTTTAGTTCAAGATACAGTACTGCAGGCACACAGCTATATTTCTGATCAATGGTTTATCATCGTAATGAAGTGAGACATTTACACATCTACAGTATCTTTCACAGCTAATAAGAAGTGCACTGTGACTGGGGTTACCCCATGCTCTCACTGCGGGATACAGCTGCGTCACAGTGAGCTCTACCACTAATGATATCGCTCTGTATTTTCAGGACTGCTATCAGTCATAGTTAATATGTAATGATATGAGGGTATGCATTGCTTAAGAGAGTGTATTATACATATCTTGTCCAGTTTAACTGTTGCTGATCCAAACTCTTCCTTGTTACTTTGCCAGGATGTAATATTCATTAGCCTGTACTCACACTGCACTTATTTCTGCAACTACGCACAAATAAGAGGCACTTTTCTGTGTTAAATGCTGCAGCAATCTACCAGTCTGTGAGGCAGAGTCATAACATGTATTGAAGTAAGGGAAATGCTTACTGAGCTGTGCTACTCCATAAGACAAGCTCCAGCACGATAGAGTACATACTGTATGGTCCCTTACGGTCCATTGTAGTGAATGGGATGTAAGGTATCTTCCGACACAGAAGGTGTCCTATGGAATAACGCCACTTTATAAATACTGTATGGCCCTTCATAGTCCATCCACTTCCAAGGACAGGAGGGGGCAGGAGGTGCCTTGGAGTTGCACTTCTTAATAAATATGGCCCTAAGTCTGTGTCGGGAAAAAAATAATCACTTGCATTTTGGTTGAGTGAGAACTTCCATTAAAAGAATGCTTAGCACCCTTACCTCAATATCAACTCTCCCCCCCCCCCCCCAATAGATGTAAAGCTTTACTATTAGCCTAGGGATTACAATATTTGAATATGTTTACCCTGACAGTCCCGTGTTCCATGCAATGAATGACATTCATGTTTGGTCACTTGCCTTTATGGGACTAAAAAGAAGATCTGTAAAACACCAACTGTTTTCCCTACGTGGGTTATCAAAATGAAATGTTTTAATACAGAAAGTAAAAATGAACCTCTTCATCTATGTATGTATGTATGTATGTATGTATGTATGTATGTATGTACTGTATGTATGTACTGTATGTATGTATGTACTGTATGTAAGTATGTACTGTATGTATGTATGCATGTACTGTATGTATATCTTTATGTATATTGCGTCTTCCAGGTACACCGCGCTTTTCAATACACGTAATATAATATTATAACACAATGGGAATAAGAGCTTCAGACATAAAAAAAAAAAAAAAGGAAAAGGAGTCCCTGCCCTGAGGAGCTTACAATCTAAGTGGTAAGTGGGGAGAACTCCCAATGAAAGAAGGAGGGTGTTCTGGTAAGTGCGTCTGCAAGGGGCCAGGGTCAGTGGTTGTGAGATGACTTCTATGAAACATGACGTGACATGACATTTATTGCACTAACGCAGAATAATTGCTTGGCTTTCTGAACCTTTTTTTCCCTACTTTTGTTTACATTAAAATAGGAAATCAATCTCTGAACATACATTGTAGCGATTACAAACTGTAAAAGGGGTATTTAATAAAAACACAACTGCATTCTGCTTAACTCCCCATTGCCTCCCAGCCTACAATTGTGCATAGGAAGTTTTTTTAAAATATAACTTTACCATCAATATTCCATTGCTACACAGTACCTGTGTCAGACGGTCACTAATACATTACTCTAAGCACATATTTACATGGAAATGTTTCTGCTATTATATTCATTTGCAGAACCGTTATTTAAAATTCTTGTTTTAGAGAATCATTTCTCTTTTTATGATGATTGTTGTATTATTTTTAGCATGTTATACAGTTTCTCGGATCCAATCATCCAGTTTAAAGCACTGCAAGCTGTTTATATTGCACTGAAATATTACCTTATTAAAGACGATTTATTGAGTTCCATAAAAGCAATACCTCTGGAGAAGTTGACATTAATCCAAATACACGGTACAATTTTATAACAACATATAGGTTACATTTGCTAAAGTAGGTGCTTTATATGCAAAGACAACAACTAATGAAGATAGCTGAAATCCAACTTTTCTACGTTGCTATGCTAGTGTTTATTATACATGCCTGTTTATTAGTGCATAAGCAAGTAGCTAACATATTTCAGCACTGTTGCTAGAAAGTCAAATAGGAACGGTTAAGTTAGTGTTTGATTAAAACCCATACACCTGTTATTATTCAAGGTTTTTCACATTCATTGATAACAAAAAAAATTATGTGGGGAGGGAGAGAAAAACTGTGTGTATATGTATGGGTGCTAACACGTTAATGTTTGTATTAAAGTTATATAAAAAATACATTTGAATTTTATATTAAAATAAATATGAGTCATTATATAGTTTTGGAAATCTACAGATATATAAAAAATATAGAAACCAGGGTGTACTTGTTTAAACACAGGGAAGTAAAGGAACTAAGCAAAAAGCAAACTGGTAAAAAAGCCACAGAGAAAGCTCAGAGGGGTTGGCATAAGACGCTAGGGCCCCTATTCCATATGCTGTGAAGCGCCTACGTCTTCCCTATGGTGGAGCTCAGCTCCATTCTGCTGAATCAGGCTAAAATGTTCCCCAGCACGGTGAAGAAGACAGCTTCGCGGCATACTGAACAGTCTCCTGTGATGCAGCATAAATGCAATGTATAAATGTGACATTTTGTGATGTTCGTACAATGCTTTGTAGCTATTACAACCAGGATGTACCTACCCCGGCTTTACATCTAGAGGGTTTGGTAAAGGTTTGGTAAAGCCATCTTTTCCTACCAGCCAAAATGTTTCTTCTATGCCTTTCCCCTAGAAAATAAAGATTTCATTAGTATACAAAAAAAGTTGGGTTATTGTTGGGTGAAAAGAAGAAAAAACAAAAACAATATGATTTACAGGACGGCGTTGGAATTAATTGCAACATTTTGCGACTCATAGGGGTCTATTTATTAATGGCAGAAATGTCCGATGGATAATTGTCTGAAAACAACAATATCATTTGACTAAATAAAAATCTGTGATTTTCTCTGCATTAAGAATTATTTCCAGTATGCAGGAAAAAAAAATATTCCATATAAAAAGGGGTGCCCCGCACCCCACAATTTACATTAGAAAGTATACGCATAGGAGGGGTGTGACTAAGGAAATGGTAGGTTTATACACAGAAAGAGAACAGAACCCAACATCATGCACTCAGAAACCTCCTGATGTAAATCCCCGAAAATATAAAAAATAATAATAATAACGTTTTATTGAAATCCCAAAACTCACATTAAAAACTCATTAAAATCCTGAATCTAGAACCCTGAGCCGAGATCACAATACAGGGATGATTTTCATTATTATAAAGAGCTTGATATCTCATTACAATGTTGAGTTAGTTGCTGTCTCTTATAAGGTCAGGGCATAGCTTAGCGGGTATTTCCTTTGACTTATGCCGCTGAATGATTAGGTCTCTCATATGCCTCACTTATAGGTGAGTAGCTCCAAGTCTTTTGCCCCCATTTTGGAGTCGCAAATTACCACCCGCTGCACTGAGAGTAGGCATTGTATACGAGCCAAGACTCTCATAATCGACTACTTGTTCAAAACACCTACACTTAGGGGCCTATTCTATAAGCCTTCATATAAAAAAAAATCCCTGGGCCGTTTTTGCGCCCTGTTTTTTGAGCGTTGCTATCGCGGTATTCGGAAAGCCTCGATTACCTGTGATAGCAAAATTCCCAAAACGGGCGAGTAGCCAGCGACGTGATGATCGCCTCTCTCAAAAGGCCAAATCCACTGGTGGAAACACCCACTGCTCGTTTTAATCATCTATTCTGTGAGTGGATTGCATGCATTCTGATGCGTGTCGGCATTAAAACAGATTACACACTAAGCCCTTTTTTCTTTTTCTTTTTTCTCACTAGGTAATTTGGCGTTTTTTCCTGCACCTGGAAGGACCGTTTGTGTTTTGGGAGTGTGGGTGTTCACCTTTATTAACACATTTATTTGACGCAGAGGGGCCTATGCACTAAGCTCCAATAAAAAAAAATCGTCAGTGTTTTTAAATCGCCATTTTTGCCAGCGTTGCTATCACGGTATGCAGAAAGTCCCGGATTCCAGTGACACCAACATTTGCAAAAATGGCGAGTAGTCGGCGACGTGAAGATCGCCCCTCTGAAAAGGGCTCACCGGCGAGTTCTTTCTGATGCAGAGAGAGAGAGAACTGCCTCTCTCTGTGCAAATCTCGCCCGAAAATATATATTTTTCATTTACATTTTATTACTAGTATACGTGAGCAGGGTGTCTCCGGAGCAGAACCGTGTTGATTTCAGGTCCGGGGACCCCCTGCTTCCCGTTATGGGGTGCTTGTATCTCCTATGCATTTGATTCCCACGGTCACGTGACGCGGGACATTTCAATGCATGGGAGATACCGGCACACCATAACGGGGCCTGTATCTCGGGAAGCAGGGAGTCCCAAAGGCTGAAATCAATGTGGTCCAGCTCAGGAGACCCCCTGCTCCCGCACACTAATAATAAAAATTATATTAAGGTAGCTTCATTACCTTAGCGGATAGCTGCTAAGGCAATGACGGGGATAAGGCACAATAGCTGCTTCATTGAGGGCAGAAGGGGTGAGTGAAGCGGGGTTCTGAGGCACCACGGGGTTCCCTGGGTGGTCCCTGTGGGTGACGGAGGGCCCCAACGGGGTCCCCGGGTGGTCCGTGTGGATGTTTGGGGGTCCTTGGGTGGTCCCCGTGGGTGTACGGGTATCCCTGGGTGGTCCACACAGGTGTCCGTGGGCCTCCAGGTGGTCCCTGCGGGTGTCTGGGGGCTGGTGGTACACTCGAGTGTCTAATGTGCTTGTGTATATGTTTGATTATTGTTTAATTTTTCCTTCATGCTTTTTTATTAGGGTGACCATTGAGTGCTATAGTGGCTTACCATGCCCATATTATATGGGTATGATGTACCACTATGTCAATCAATGGGAACAGGGTGGGTATAGTGGGTCTGGGGTGGTTGGTTAGGCCTCCTGGGTGGCAAGCAGGGGATGGGGGTTAACCCCTTAATTACTATATCCGTTAGTAACCGCTATGGTGATTAAGGGGTTAGGGGCCATTAGATTGTATTATTTATTGTATTCTTCCTGGCAATGGAGGACATGGCCCTACAGTATGCTGACGAGGACACCCTTCATTATGGGAGGGGTAAGTAGAACATTTTTTATTTACTTTATTTATGCTGCCTGGCTAATGTTTGATTTAATAATGGGCAAATGAGATATTATCCATATCTGGATAATAGTTATTTTGCCCATTACTATACTGTGTGTGTTTGGTGGTTGGGGGGGAGGTGTATTGATTGAAATGTATGTCAAATTTTTTTTTTTTTACAATAGGATTGGTACTACAGCCCTGTGGACACCCACGGGGACCACATGGGGACACCCGCTGGCCTCTGGTATCAATCCTGTGTATAAACAATTAACTTATGATTTTATGTGGGGGCAAAGAGGGTGGGTTGTGTATTGGTGAGAAGTACATATTGTAATTTTTATAGAGGGTAGAGGGGGTGAATGAAGGGCCAAGTACCCACTTGACTCACACCCTCTTCCCCCAATAAAGCTGCTGTGGTTTCTTAACCCCTTCATTGCCTTAGCAGTTAGCCGCTAAGGTAATGAAGTTGACTGTAGATGCATTTTTATTGCATCGAATTGATGCCGGGGGTCTCCGGTGCTGATATTAATGGATAGACTCCCGGTATCAATCCGATGCAGGAAACATGCATTATTTTTTCTAAGTTACGTCTTGCCGCTTATCGGCAGCTTCTCACCACCTCTTGCCAACTATTCCTGGCGAGACAATTTTGAGAGGAAATCTCAATTCTAGAGCGGCAATTAGCCTCGATAAGCTACTAGAATTGCACGAGTTTGAAAGCTGGCAATAAGTGGCTTATCACCGAGCGTTTGGTTATTTTTTTTTTCCGCCAACAAAAATTTGCCGAGAACCTCTCTTATCGCCGACTTATCGGGGCTTACTGAATAGCAGAAGGCTTTTTTGGCGATATGGTAGCGATAAGTGACTTGTCGAAGCTTTGTGCATAAGCCCCAGAGTGTTTTTCCTGAGGGCGTTTGCGCCTCATTTTCTTTTTTGCTTTTAGCAGATACAGTACCTGTAAATTGATATCACATTTAGGTAATACAGTATCACTTATTTAGTAGCTAATTAATATTAAGTAACATATTACCTAATTATACACATCCTCACAGAGGTATAAAATGTTCCATTTGCTGACACACTCAGTATGGAAAAAATATATAACAATATTTATTAAATATTTTATTAATTCATTTATAATCCGCATATAAAAACAGCAGAAAATATAAAAAATGTGGAATCAAGACTAAATGGAGTTATAAGTCCATGAATAACACTAAATTACGTCCTACTGCCTCTGTAAACTCTCCCTACTTACCAATTATATTGTAAGCTCTCCTTTTGCTAATGTTTACTTTTATGTTGGACTTTTTATGTCCTATTTTGTCTCCTATTATTATGTCACATGTATTACTGCTGTAACACGCTACAGTATGTACGTGGATAGCTCTATACAAATAAAGATATACATACATATATGTATGGCAAGCAGTTACACAAATCTATTGGGGAGATACAACATTTTATTTGATTGAAAGCTTGTCGTAGGGAGAATAAAATGCTAGTGCACAGGCTTTCCATATATATCATAGTGCCAGTAAGCAACAAGTCCAAGCAAAGCACTTCATACTCAATTTCCACCTTGAAGACCAAAATACCTGTAACTCAAATCTAAGATACTGCTGCGGCAGAGTTTATTCGAGCATTTGCCCGTTCTCTGCCGCAGCAGTAGCCTGGCGCGCGCCCGAGAGTGACGGGCGCGCGCCGAAGCAGCGGAAGAGCGCCCTCCGATCGGGGCGCTCTCCCTACCGCTGCCGGGTCCGCCGGGTCCCCCGGAACCCCCTGCCGCTGTCCCGCGATCGCGGGACACCAGGGCTCCCTCGGGGAGCCCCTGGACGCGCGTGCAGGGGGCGCACGCTCCCGAAGACGCGTGACCGCGGGGCGGCCACTAGCAAGCCGGGAGATTTCCCGGCTTGCGGTACCGACCACACTCGAATAAAGTGTGTCGGTACTGTAGCAATATAACAGAGGTGGGGAATCTATGAGCCCATACAGGATCCGGGCTACCATCCACTTTCACCTCCCTGTTCTCTCAAAAGTGTACAACTAAATTATTATTTATTTCTGAAAAAGATCACATAGGAAATGGCTCAACCAGCACCGCTTCTCCCATGCATATTTTGTTCCTCAGCATTGTCTTTACCCAGCGTCCCACATGGTCGTCGCTGGTCCCAACATGTCATAGGTTACATTATAGGAAGCCCCTACGCACATTTCGCTCCAGTTTTGTCAGCCGATTATATCTATCTTACTGGCACTATGATAAACTGTATATGGAAACCCTATGCACTTGTGACGGTACTCGTCTCAAATCAGGAAGCGGACCCACAGAGCTGAGGTAGGGATGCAAATGAACCGACTACAGCCCAGGGACAGAGTCCTGTAAGAGTATCCGTAGTCGGTATGGAAGCAGGGGTCAGGGCTGGTGGCAACGTTGCGGAGTCCAGGGTACAGGCAAAAGGTCAGGGCAGACGGCAGTGGTGCAAAGTCCAGGCAAAAGGTCGGGGCAGGCAGAAAGCAGCGAGGTCGGGGTCACAGTCTGGGGTCAGCAACAGGAAATCAAAACAGGCAAAAGGGTAATGCGTGACAGCAAAAATCAAACGGAGCTGCAGCAAACAGAATTTTGTTTGGCGTCTCCCACCAGGAAGTGCAGCCTTATATAGCAAGCTGCCAATACACAAAATGGCCAGTTTGAACAGAAAGGGCAGGCAGTCTGGAAAACCTGAACTGGCAGCAAAACCAGGCACGGATCGAGCAGAAAAAGGGCAGGCAGTCTGGAAAACCTGAACTGGCAGCAAAACCAGGCACGGATCGAGCAGAATCTTTACAGCACTTAGTTTCCTTAAAACCCAGTTTTCAATCAAATCACAATTTTGTTATATTAGACTTTTGTCGTTACTAGATTAATGTGTTCCACATAAAGCTCCATTTTAGTCTTGGTCACACATTTTTTTTATTTTTCTTACTATTTTTAGATATGGATTTATTAATTGTTGTACTTTTAATAAATAGTGTTACATACTATATATATTCTAGTTCCCTAAGATGCATAGCTGTATATTAAGGCAGTTGCTACTCTGGCAAATTGTAAGACTTACCTTTAGTTCTGTTTTGCCTCTAAGCTGTATTTTATAACCTTCATTTAGAGTGCGAAGTGTTGCTACTGTGCTTTGGTTGACATGGATTCTGTAAGCTACAAGAGACAGATAAACAATATATTCCTCTTTATTTGATTTCACAATGTGCCCGTTTTGCCAAATAACTGCACCTTTCACAGCAGATTTTTGAAAATGGAAGTATATTAAGGTCACTTAACCCCAGTTGTGCAAAGTTGTGTGAATGTCTTCAAATTTGCTTTGTAATCATTTTCGCAAAACAAATTGGTTCCCAGACTTTGAACATCTCTCATTGTAATGTTATGCACTGATTTTTTTTGTATGGCAAAAAAAAAATTGTGCCACAACCCTAGAGAGAAATACATTTATATTGAACAGTAAACAAAAATTGAGCTTTAACCCCTTCAGTGCACCAAACGTAGTCACTATGTCATAGGGACTGACACTCCAGTGACACTATGATGTAGTAACTACGTCATGCCCAAAGAGTCTGTTTTTAATGGGTTTGATCACATCCTGCATTTCCATGAAGCCCTGAAGCAACCTGCACAGTAGGGAAACGAAGGAGGACTCCTCTCTTCCTTTTCAATGAAAATGGCCGCCACAGTCACATGACCACTATTGAAAACGGTCACGTGATTCCACTGTGCCGGTACTCAGGTACTCAGGAACTGTGACCCCTCTGGCACTCAAGGGGTGAGATAACAAACAACATGCCATGTTTTCAATATCTCTCTATTTAATGCATACGTGTTCAATTAGATTTGCCATAATTATCCCTAAAATAACCTGAGTAATCATTTGTAACCATTAGGTGAAGTGTTGTGTGATGCTGATCTCCAGAAAAAATTACACATACACAGTTTTTGTGAGCTCAAAAACTCAAATTCACAGAATCATATAAACTATATCGAAAATAGTATCAACTGGAATGCTACTGGGAAAGTGACCTTAAATATACAACAGTAAACAAAGAAGTCCCAATGTTCATACAAAATGATACATTATTTAGTTCATTTATATATTTTATATGGTTCAGACTCATTTAGTTCAATCTTTTGGTCTGCAGCCACGTCACGGATGACCCTTTCAGCGGGTTCCTGCTCTACCAAATTTATACTGTGTCCTACATGAAGGAAAATTGCCAGACCTCAATAAAAGGTGGCAAAACTATGTATCCCTTGATTGCCCCACAAAACAGTTCTGATATTTGTAGTTTGGACTAGTACAAGGAAACATGCTATTGTTATAACTGTCTGTGCAAAATCAGGAAACCTACTTCCAAGTTCATGTTCTCCCTATCTCTAGGTAAACGACTACTAAGTAATGTAACTACTATGTGGTTTAAACGAACTAGAATATTCCTAGTGTAGAGAATGTAATATTAAATGGTGCAAAGGTTGTTATATTCATATAAAAAATAAAAAAAAAGGCAGGGAGCACTGCTAGAAAAAGAAAGAGAACTGGAGGCCAAAAAGAGAAAAATAACAAAAGATTTATTGAGGCATCATGCCTAGTTAAAAGAGAAACCTCTACTACCATTGAGGTTTCTCCACTTTCATGCTATATTCATATCAACACTGTATAGAGCATTAGAAGAGGTAGCAGGCTGATATTAGTGGAAAGCGATCTTCAGAATGACTTACGCAGTCCTGTGGATTCCATCCGTGAAGCAGTATTCACCGTGTCTCCAAACAGACAGTAGCGTGGCATTGTAAGGCCTACAACCCCAGCTACGCATGGCCCTGGTATAAAGGGAGAAGACAATCCCATGAAACACTGCCAATTGTTTTAAAAGTGGAAGAAAATAACCCAAAATAGTAGCAAACTGGTTTGTTCAGCCCGCTGCTGCCAGGGGACCAACAACACATTGCAAAACAGCCATGGAGTTTTCTTTGATAAATATGGTGCATTTTGTTATGGTTTTACAGTGGGAGGGGGACCCTGAAATATAACCCCCCATAAAACAAGGTTAAAAAAACAAAAAAACACGGTACCGGGTCTATCAATTGAAAAAAATACTGCTATGGAAACCCATGTTATTTTCTTCTTTGGTGAAAAAATAGTGTACCAGATGTATCCATTTAAAAAGGGTCTATCAATAGAAAAGTGGTGAAACTCTTGACAAAAAAATCCCTATAGATTTAATTGGGATTTTTCTTTCCTTGATACATCTGGTGCAGTTTTCTAGTACCACATTTGCCTTGTTACATAGGGATATGTATCAGTCTCTGTGCTGCAAAACCACGGTAAAAATGAAGAAACAAATGCATCAGATTAATCAACGCAAGAAATGTCAATTCCTTCAGTGTAATGAATTTTCTTCGGTAAATCTGGGGCATAGTTTGCTTTATGTTTGCCCTCATTTAGATCCGGGAGACGTTGATACGTCCCCCTATATAATATTGTGTTTGTGTCCTATACACTGACATTCCTATATGAATCTAGAAAATAACAGATAGAGAATCACACACCAGAGCCAGGTAATGCCACATTTGTAGCTGTTTATTATCTGTTCATATCTTTTTGGGGTGATTCATATAAAATTCATAGAAGCCCATAGAGAAATAGGTGACCAAAAAAGAAAAAGAGCAAGTGTGATTAAATTATATCGCTATAGGCAATAGAGGTCTAAGTTTCTTAATAGAGCTTTGTTTCTTAATCTTTCATTAATTATTTAAATATTTTGAAAATCAGGTCCGTTGCTGGTGTTTATTTTTCTTCATATGAAAGTGCAAATCTGGTGACTAACTTAACAATAAAAAGAAATAAGTAGTCATTCATTAAAAAAAAAAAACTTTCACCCACAATGAAGTTTAAAGTCTTTATGAATGTGTGAACATTATCAGCCAAATAGAATTATTTGCGTGTTCTATTGACAATTTAGCAGTAAAGCAGAACGTACAGTATGCCTGGAATCTAATAAGAGGATCGGAGCTTGATCCGGAATTAACGGCTCTTGAGGTCCGTAGCCCCCAATTAGAGCTTCATGAATCATCCCAACAGAGACTGATTTCTATTAGCCACTGTCTTTAAGAATTTTCTGTATTTGGTACCAGTTTTGACAACTCAAAAATTAGAGAGAGAGTGTATCTTTAATTAGTCTTTTCTCTAGCGGAAGGAAGAAAAAAAATCACTTTCTACCCATTGTTAAATGACTTTGTGTGAATGTTTTAGGGAACTGATTCCATCTGCAGTGTGTCTGTTAATGATCTTCACATCCCCTTTCTGAAATTATTGGCCCTAAGGCGATGTTTACACAAAGTTTGAGTCTCTGGACATCAATGCTACCTTGTTCCATGATATACTGTATATACCACTTGCTTCATGAAAGGGCCTTTGCTAGCCATATCTTAATATGAATACAAGTACGGTATATTAATAATGGTTTTAATACAATAATGTGTAAATATCCGCATTCTGCCTAGTCCTGCTGCCATTTACATTCAGCATGTTTGCCTCCCAATACAGACTATGACTATGTGAGCAATCCATTGAGGGTTAATGCACCCCATCGCACCCCATCTGGTGTCAAGTGCCATTCAAGTCAATAGCAGTTAATGCCAGATCGGATGCATTATTATCCAGCAATGGACTCGAGTAAACCTCCACCATAGAATGGTGCATATTAATGTATGTAGCATACCTGAATGCAAACCTATTCGTATCCTGACCGGTACATCAGGCATATGTCTCATTTGGAAGGTTCCTACAGAGCTGAGGATGTTTAGAGACATGTTGGCTATTTCAGCAGCATGTTTGTTTCCATTTCTTTTAGGAAGACCGGATGCCACCATGTAGGCATCGCCGATTGTCTCTACCTGAAAAAATACACATCGTTTAAAAATGAATGTTGAATATTTTAAACATTGTTGCAACATTTTCCTAATACACTCGCTGTGCAGCAACTGACCAGGCGCTACCGCTGGACAACGAGGGAGAAGAGCTATCTCGTTAGACGTAACGTTATTTCTCTTTTTCAAAAGCTTTGGCTCAGACCATTTCATTTTGCTTGAAACCGATAAACTTTATTTTTTGATTTCTCTGATTTTTGGGCTGTGTTTCGGGGCTTTGATACTGTTTTTGACTGTGCTATATGTTACCTATTTCAGGTGTTGATAATCAGAGATCCTATGAGTTGATTTTGCGTATTGTGTAGGGATCATATATAATTCCTTAATGTCACAGAGGTTTTTTATCTCAAGATTTAAGGGAAGTACCACTGACCTCTTGGATCTCTGGGAACAGGTCCGAAGAACGGGCTCAACCCCGAAACGTTGCCCCCCTTATTTTCCTGTACCCCTTCTTTTCCTTGTCTTCCCCCCCCCCCCAATCCTTCCCTTACCCTGATTTCCTCCCTCTCCTCATGTTGTATTCCCTTCAGTTATTTTTCTACATACGTTGTTCACACTTGATACTGGTGTGAACAATACACATTTCACCTATTAACAAATTTCAGTGTGCATATATGTCTACACAAATTTCACGATATTAAACTTTATTTGGCTTATCCCTACATGTTTTCGTTGTATCCTTATTGGGTGCTGGAAACTTTCCTATTTTGTTAATTTTCCTAATGCAATTACATAGTTACATAGTAGATGAGGTTGAAAAAAGACTTCCGTCCATCAAGTTCAACCTATGCTAAATTTAGACAACAGATATTTTATCATATATCTATACTTATTTATAGTTTAAAGTAAAATTGTTGCTAACAGTCCTCTGGTATTTGTAAGCTGTGTTGATAAACATTTGACAGGTTTGGGGGGAAATGTATATACGTAAAGAAGTAAAAATAAAAATGTGTCTTGGCACATTTCTCTATTTTCTGCCTCCCCCCCCCCCCATCGGGTCTTAATAATACAAGTTACCCACATTTATTCTTGAGAAGAATGTTGTTCTTGGACTAAGCATGTAACGGACAAAGGGAGCCCATGGTCCAATAAATTAATCCTACAGTATATACAGTAGTCCAAAGTACTGTAGCTTTTTTGGGGCTGAGAATCACAATTGATGGCACTAGGATATTTCAGCCCAAAACAGCCCAACTGGCTGCTGACAATATAGAATATATAGAATAATGCCCTTAAAGGTGCAAATCCTGGTAGCTGACCGAAAATAAATATCTATAAACTATAATAGCAATTGGTGGAGGAGCGATAAAAGCATTTAAGTGCCAAAAATGTTCAAACACTCAACTTACAAACAGTCACTATTGTTCTACTAATAAGGGAACAAAAATTAAAGGGGGAAGAGCACTCACATAAACACAATAGTAATCTGCAGAGCTTATACTGTATTTATGAAGTTCAGTCTCCTGTCCTGGTCGGATATCCTGTCTGCATTATAGGTTGAGTTACTGGTTCAACAAATTTCATCAGAGCTCAGAGTCAGGGTCCGAAGAAAATGTTCTGGGATTATGTATATATCCCCTTTTCTTGTTGGGAGAACAATAGTGACTATTTAAGATGACCAAAAACAATGTGTACTAAAGGATTGGACAATCAAATTGTCTTAATTAATCAAATCCCCCTATGTCCTAATCAGGGAACCCATGAAGGAAAGGAAGGACAGGGCATGGGGGTTTTGCCTGTGCCCTCTTCTTGAACACATAGTAGATTTGTAGAAAAGGCATTAGCCAGAAGTAACCAAACACTCAAGTCTCAGAACCCCATGTAAAAAACTAACCTTCAAATATTGCTTAAAAATAGGTATCTGTGTTTGGTAGAAAATGCCTCAATCACATAGATGTAACCCCTTTTACATGTCACTGGCATTAGCACTCATTGGTCCTAGGAGGGACTGAGTCTTTAAGTGCATTCCATAAGTGTGTGGCATGGTGTGCTGTTGCTGTCTGTCTTCCAATATCACTGGGGTTGTGCTGTGACTGGTAACACAGTACTAACAGCTCTATTCTTTTCTGAACATCACACACAGTTCTTGTTTCTTATCATGAATATTTTAAAAGGGCAATGCAAAAGGAAGCACAAGAATAAACTAAATATGCAGCAATAGGTTTGTGTGGAAGCAATCCCCATTTAATGCAATTTGTAGCAATTCAATCGATTTTGGTGCAGAAAGAGTAACAATTTAGCCCTTGCCCCCTTACCTTGTAAACGTCATGATTGCCAAGAACAGCATCAAACAGGGTATAAAGGTCATTCAAGAGGTCAACCACCTCAATAGGTTCACTGAGGGCTGATATTGTAGTGAATCCAACAATATCACTAAAATAGATGGTAACTTGATCAAAATATTCTGGTTCAACTGTGGCCCCAGTTTTTAGGGCTTCAGCTACAGATCTGAAAAACACAACAACAGTTTTGTATTGGGTCTGTGACGTAGACGATGTTGTAATTCTACTTTCCAATTTATCAGCTTTACCACACAAAACTGGTACACTTGTATGTTGCACGGGCAACATGTATTTATACAGTAAATACTGATATCTGATAGCTGGTAGTAATAACAGGAAGTGAAAAACAAGAGCTGAAATTATAAAGTCAAAAGATACTTTGAGTAACGTTCTCCTTTCCATAACTGTATTCAATGCTTTAAGAAACATCAAAGATCTCATAGCCTCTGTCTCCTACAGTGATCAAGGAAATGGAATGTAGGCCCTGTCACGGGAGACGCGCTTAATAACACATTTATATTTCGTGGATCCTGATTGAGCAGAACAGGTTGAGCAAAATAAACTGAGATTTATTCCCTTGATAGTCAAACACACGACAACTGCAGAATAAACTTAATAATTACACTCACGGGTAGAGAAACAGAGGATAATGTCCAGAAAGGTGCCAAAGCACCAGAAGATTGTTCTTTAAAATGTAGTCCATTTGCAAATTGCCAAATAAATAGCCAGTCCAATCCTTCTGTGAATGGGCAAAGTCTTTTCTGGTTCTCTGGGATTTGCTGGAATCCCCAGGGCTAACGAAATCCTGAAGCAGGGCAAGTTTCCTTGTTGCGATGTTTTTAACCCCTTGCGTTCTGGAATCGTAGCCGCTGTACTTAGGTCTTATCCGCTTGATGAAATCAGGTAACAGCAACAGCAACAACACAGGAATGAGGGGTACAGGCCTTTTTAAGGACAAGGCCCTGTGAAGGGATACATTAGCCTCATCCCATTGGCAAGGAATTATCTTCCTCCTATCAGAACCTGCCATGTCACAGGGGCAAAACTTACAGCCAGCCCAGGTAACTCTGAGCATGCTCAGTGAGCAGCTTGGTAGCACTGCTAAGTAAAAAGGGGCCACTCATTTCTGGGGATGCAATGTCTGGAGTTTGGTCCCAAGGTGTGAAATATCCAGGCTGAGTAACAGGACCTGCTACTCAGAAACATCCTGATTAAGTGACACTTTAAGAATCTGGAGTCTTTCATCTACTAGACGCATCGGCATCTCCCAACCGGGGGGGGGGGGGGGGGAGGTCTTTCATCTATGCATAACATTTGTTCCCTACTGCCTTACAAAGGCAGGCAGAAAAAAATAGCATCCTGAAGGTACATGTTAACTGCAACAGAAGGCACTTTATCAAAAATATATGTTTCCCTTATGACAAAGTTATATTTTTAATATGTGTGTACTGGGGGGGGGGGGATTGCACATAAAAAAAATCAGGGTACTGGCTCACTCCGTTCCTAAATTAGCAGTCTTAAAAGGGGAACAGCATATAATATTAATCCCTTCATCCCCAATACGAAATAGGGGTAACCAGCCGAGCCCACTGCCTTTATTAATGCGTTGATTACCCCCATTTTCGCCACACCTCCCCCACTCAAAGCCCAAGGTTTGCCCTGGCCACCTCCTCTGGTGGTTGGGCTGACCTGAGGGTTTTTGAAGTCATTAGGTCTTGGGGATTGTCCTGCCGGGAGAGGCCATCAGCGTTCCCATGCTCACTGCCTTTCTTGTACTGAATGGTGAAGTCACATTCTTGCAAGGCCAGGCTCCAGCGCAGGAGCTTGGCAATCCCTCCCGACACCCACTGTAACCAACTTATGGGGTTATGGTTAGTGATAACAATGAAGGTTCTGCCATACAGAGAGGGCTGAAGCTTCTTTAGCGCCCATACTATGGCCAGACACTCCTTCTCAATAGTGGCATATGCTCCTTCTCTGGGCAGCCGCTTGCGGCCCAGAAACATCATTGGAGGTTCCCTGACCTCCCCCACCTGGCTGAGCACAGCACCAATGCCAAAGTCTGAGGCATCAGTCTGCTCCAGAAACTTCTTGGAATAATCTGGAGCGGCAAGGATGGGTGCAGTCTTCAAAGCCTGAAAAAATTTTTCCCAGGCTGGAGACCAGACTACCAGCACAGACTGTCGCTTCTGGGTCAAGTCAGTCAGGGGTTTTGCAATGGCACTATACTGGGGAACAAACTTCCTATAGTAGCCTGCAGTGCCTAGATACGCCATGACCTGCTTCTTGGTTTTGGGAGTGGGCCACTGCACTACTGCCTCTACCTTAGCTGGTTCTGGCTTGAGGTGCCTTCCACACACCCTATGCCCTAGGTATAAGACTTCAGCCATCCCTACTAAGCACTTGGTGGGTTTTAAGGTGAGACCTGCCTCCCTAATCCTGGCTAGCACCGCCACTACATGAATTAAGTGTGATTCCCAGGAGTTACTGAACACAGCAATATCATCCAGATAAGCCCTTGCAACCCCTTGCATGCCCTCTAGCAAACGATTGACCAGGCGTTGGAAGGTAGCCAGTGCATTCTTCATCCCAAATGGCATCACTAAGAACTCATAGAGGCCACTTAGAGTGATGAAAGCCGACTTCTCCCTAGCCTCCTGGGTCAAAGGGATCAGCCAGTACCCTTTACTGAGATCCCTGGTGGTCAGATACCTTGCCCCCGCGAGTTCATCCAGCAACTCATCCATGCGGGGCATGTGGTAGGCATCTGAAACCGTCCCTGCATTGAGTTGTCGGTAGTCCACACAGAACCGGGTGGTCCCATCCTTCTTAGGCACTAAGACTACCGGACAAGCCCCAGGGCTCTGGGATGGTACAATTACCCCTAGGGCCAGCATCTCCTCCACCTCCCTCTCTATACTGCCCTTCACCTCTGCTGACACTCTATAAGCGTGCTTATGCAGAGGTTTCAGATCCCCTGTAAGCACTGGGTGCTCAGTGATGTGTGTCCTCCCTGGCTTGTCCGTGAACAGAGCCCTGTACTGCTCTAGCATAGCCCTGGCATCTGCTCTCTGCCTGACACTCAGCTGAGCCCCCATCTCCCCCTGCTTTATGGTACCTCCCTGCCTAGCCTCCCCTAGGAGATCTGGTAGAGCTATGTCCTCCTTGAGCATATGGATGTGATCAACTTTGGTCCTCCCTGTCTCCCTAACCCTGGCTAGCACTGCTGCTACCTGTCCTGGATACAAACCACTGATCTGCATGAAGCCAACTATCCTCTCCCTGTATGTTCCCACATACATCTGCACTCTCTCTAGTGCCCTCCTGACCAGGCAGTGGGAGGTAGCCAGAGCATTCCTCATCCTGAATGGCACCCTGAAAAACTCATAGAGGCCATTCTGAAGGCTGAAGACTGACTCCCCCTTTGCCTTCCTCTCTACACTGTCTGCCACCTCTGCTGATACTCCATAGGTATTCTTATGCAGAGGATGCAGATCCCCTGGGAGCACAGGCTGATCTGTACTATGTGCCCTGCCCAGCTTGTCTGAGAACAGGACCCTAGGCTGCTCTACCCTAGCCCCGGCTTCTGCCACTGCCTGCCTACCTCCCCTGGCCCCTAGCTCAACTAGGACCCCCCTACGAAACCCTATCCTACCTAAGAGGCCTGGCACTGCCTGAGCTACTTCCTGAAACATGTTCCCCATTCCTGGTAACAGGTTCAGGAGCATCTGCACATAATCACCCGCTTTTCCCTCTGGCTGGCAGGCATCCCAGGGGTGGCCAAAGTCTGCCACTGCCCCTGCTGCCTCCGGCCAGAAGTAAGGCTGCAACAGCTGGGTTCTCATGTGAGTGACCCCCTGATGCCCCACTAGTGGACTGGGGAAGGCTACCTGCAACAATTGCTGCCTACCCTCCCTGGGTCCCACTAGCAGTCTTCTACCTGTCCAGCCCCTGGCTTACCCGGTAGAACCTGGCTCCCTACACCAGAGCCCGCGGTGCCACAGCCTGTGGTCTGACCCTCCGCTTTCCCAGGACTCGGACGCCCGCAGTCCCATACCTTCTAAGCTGGGGTCAGCTTTCACCGCATCCCTATCTGCTGTCCCTAATTCTAACCTCCCACCCTTAGTCTCTAAGTCAGGGGTAACAGGGACAGGTAAAGGGAACAGTAAGTCAGTCACTGGTCGCGACTCAGTAGTCTGGCTTACCTGTCTGGTCTCCGCAGAGGCCACTGGAACCGTTGGTCCCAAATGCAGGGGGACAGAGGTTGATTCGGCTGTGACTCCTGATGACAGGCTCTTAGGAATCGCCGCAACAGCAGGCAATTCCGCAGCAACCACACAGATCACAGGCTCCAGGTTATTGCTAAGGCGCACCTCAGCAGTTTCCCTGGACAAAACCCCCACCTCCCTCATGCCATGATTGGCACCCCCATCCACAATGATCTGGGCACCCTGTAAGGACCGCAGCCCTCCATCAGGCATGGTTCTTTGCACCCCGGTGCCCGGGAGCAAATCTTCTGGCTGCACCAGAATAACAGCAGCACCCAAATCTGGCAAGCTCCCTGCTTGCCGGTCACCAAAGGTAACCCTCCGTGGGTGCCTGCTCAGGACATCAGCAGGCTGCATCTCGACTGATGCACTTGGACATCCTCTGCTCACTGCTGCTGGCTCTGAGGTGACAAAAGCAGCATCTGCCTGGGACATCCCTCTTGGTTGTGGCTCCATGGCTGTGCTCTGTTCCTCTGTGTGGGCCAGCCCAATCTGGGTTACTGGCCCTGCAGCTTGTGAACATTGCCCCTGATGGGGTCCCCCAGACCGCTCACGGTCCGGGCAATGTGGCCGGATGTGGCCCACCTTGTGGCAATGATAGCACCGTCTCTCAAGCTTGAACTCCCCAGTATAGGGCGTGTCACTGCCCACTGTATGTTTGGGAGTCCGCTGAGGTGCAGACAGGTCCCCCCTAGCCGGAATGGCTGCCTCTCTGGGGACTGCTGCGTTGCTCACCAATGCTCTGCTGGTTACATATTCATTTGCTGGCTCTGCTGCTTCCACAGCAGTTACTCTGGGTACGTCCTGTTCCCCGCTGACAAGGTGGGAGTGAGGGGGCCTTCCAAGCGCTGTTGACAGGAGCTCGAGTCGCTGTTCATAGCTAAGCCCTTCTCCCCAGGCGGTGAGGAGTGCAATGAGTCCAGAGGTAGTAAGTCCGGTCGCCGCAGCGACTGATCCATCTGCAACCCCTGGCCCAACGCCACCCTCTTCCAGGCGGTCACTGACATCCTTCCCCTGTCCTTGCAGCCCCGGAGCTGGAGAGATCTCTTGCACTCCGGGCTGAGTACTGTCTGCTGCCACAGCAGCTGGTGGGCCCATCCTGCCCTCATATTCTTCTAAGTCCTCCTCTAGCTGACTCTTTGACCGACCGTCTGTCGTGAACCCGTATCCCACACATCTCTCCACTATCTGCGCCCGGTTCCAGGTACAAAACCTTCCTGAGCGTGGACTCATGGTGCCACTGGGGTATAGGTCCAGAGACCAGTGAATTATCTCGTGCTTCTTTGGAAGTGTGTGTAAGTTGCCACTTGTCTGAGGAGCTTGCAATCTACAAGGTCCTCACTATATTACAGAAAACTGCAATATAGGCTCAATCAGTATCTCACCAGCTGCCACCAGTTTTAAACGCTTGTCACGGGAGACGCGCTTAATAACACATTTATATTTCGTGGATCCTGATTGAGCAGAACAGGTTGAGCAAAATAAACTGAGATTTATTCCCTTGATAGGCAAACACACGACAACTGCAGAATAAACTTAATAATTACACTCACGGGTAGAGAAACAGAGGATAATGTCCAGAAAGGTGCCAAAGCACCAGAAGATTGTTCTTTAAAATGTAGTCCATTTGCAAATTGCCAAATAAATAGCCAGTCCAATCCTTCTGTGAATGGGCAAAGTCTTTTCTGGTTCTCTGGGATTTGCTGGAATCCCCAGGGCTAACAAAATCCTGAAGCAGGGCAAGTTTCCTTGTTGCGATGTTTTTAACCCCTTGCGTTCTGGAATCGTAGCCGCTGTACTTAGGTCTTATCCGCTTGAAGAAATCAGGTAACAGCAACAGCAACAACACAGGAATGAGGGGTACAGGCCTTTTTAAGGACAAGGGCCTGTGAAGGGATACATTAGCCTCATCCCATTGGCAAGGAATTATCTTCCTCCTATCAGAACCTGCCATGTCACAGGGGCAAAACTTACAGCCAGCCCAGGTAACTCTGAGCATGCTCAGTGAGCAGCTTGGTAGCACTGCTAAGTAAAAAGGGGCCACTCATTTCTGGGGATGCAATGTCTGGAGTTTGGTCCCAAGGTGTGAAATATCCAGGCTGAGTAACAGGACCTGCTACTCAGAAACATCCTGATTAAGTGACACTTTAAGAATCTGGAGTCTTTCATCTACTAGACGCATCGGCATCTCCCAACCGGGGGGGGGGGTCTTTCATCTAAGCATAACATTTGTTCCCTACTGCCTTACAAAGGCAGGCAGAAAAAAATAGCATCCTGAAGGTACATGTTAACTGCAACAGAAGGCACTTTATCAAAAATATATGTTTCCCTTATGACAAAGTTATATTTTTAATATGTGTGTACGGGGGGGGGGGGGATTGCACATAAAAAAAATCAGGGTGCTGGCTCACTCCGTTCCTAAATTAGCAGTCTTAAAAGGGGAACAGCATATAATATTAACCCCTTCATCTCCAATACGAAATAGGGGTAACCAGCCGAGCCCACTGCCTTTATTAATGCGTTGATTACCCCCATTTTCGCCACAGGCCCATATTTACTAAGCCTTCTTCTGCCACAAGGCTTGAGCACAATCTTCAGGCGATAGAAGACAGGTTACAGCCCATTTGAGCCAAATGGGTTATAAAGTCTATTGGCATCCAAGAGATGTAGCACAAAGCCAAGAGAGTGGGTCAAAATTGCAGTAAAAAATCTAACTTTATTCGTCCATTGAAAAACGGAGGTGTAGAGACCTCCTACATGTTTCGTGCATCCTGCACTTTATCAAGGAGTATCAGAACCTTGCTATCTGGATATAAAGTGTATTGTACTGCTTAATAAATATTGCCCATAATGTTTTAAAACAGCAATCCCCTCTACTCATGAAAAAACATAAATGTCTCCTTTCTTTTTACCACGTACAGTCCATTTGTGGCTGTTTTTAGAAACTGCAGTTTTTTTAATGCAATACAGATGTAGCAAGATCTACTATCCTTGGGGTCGTGGAAAAAATGCTTTAAACCTCAGTCCGACTACAGCCCCTCCTTGGGCAGCAAGGTTTGCCAGCAGGAAAGATTACCGCTACTGGGGTCCATGCTTTTGAATGGGACTCCCGCAGCGTTAATACTTTCTTTGATGTGGGAGAGAATACCGATACTCACTTTTCAGATGAGCTGCACAGCCGTTCTGCCGCCGTGTCCCTGTCTCTCTGTCTTCAGCAGTCCCTGCAGTGCAGGTAAGATGCAGGGCTCTGTTTCCTTCCCTCTGGATGATGTTGATGTCCTTACATGGGGCTCTACATCATCAAGCGGACTGGGCAGAACACATAACATGACCAAATATGGATATATAGCCTCCCCGCATATTGTAGAGACCCATATAAGGACTTCAATGTTATCCAGGGGAAGGAAACACAGCCTACTGTACATCTTACCTGTGCTGCAGGGACACGGCCGCAGACAGAGAGACGGGATGCAGATGGCTGCGCTGCTCATTTGAAAGGTGAGTAGCTGTATTCTCTTGCAGATGACCCAAAAGGATTAATGCTGCGGGGTCCCATTCAAAAGCATGAAACCCCATAGAGATAATCCTTCCGGGCAGCTCACTGTTCTCGGTGCTGCGAGATCTGTAGCGGCAATACAACCGCACCAGAACAGACAAAATCACGGCACCGAGAACAGCAAGTCTTGCTACATCTGTACCGTGACAATGATTTTAGTACTTTTTTCATTCCTGGTTTTAGTGGAAGGGAAAATTGTTTTATTGGTATTGGCCATGACTCAAAAATGATTATATTTATAAGCCCATGTGATCCGGTACCATTCAGGGGGTCTGATGAAGCACTACATGCGAAACTAGTAGAGGTCACGTGAGGCTGCGTCTTGGATCTGTTGGAGTGAGAAAGACACACACCTTGTGGGATAGAGGTTCCTGGCGGCGCGGGTGTTTAGTGTTGGTCCGACCTACATCTACGATCCCTGGCTGTGTGAACCAAGGCTTCCTGAGGCTGTCTCCCATTTTTGGCCAATTGTAAGTTAAACTTTTAATTTAATGTTTGTTAAGAGTTCTGTGTCCCTTGGACATTTTAAGTTGTGTCCTATATGTTTCACATTATGGGGGTCCTGCACTAAGCAGTGATAAGTGCTTTTAAGTGAGATAAAAAGCCTTTATAGCGTGATACTGCCTGCTGTGAGATTCACAAAGCAGTGATAAGTCTTTTAAGTGAGATAAATGCCTTTATAGCGCGATACTGCGTTCTGTGAGATTCACAAAGCAGTGAAAAGTGCTTTTAAGTAGCCATTATAGCGCGATACTGCACTGTTATCACTGCTTTGTGAATCTCACAGCAGGCAGTATCACGCTATAAAGGCAGTTATCTCACTTAAAAGCACTTATCACTGCTTAGTGCATCACCCCCTATGTGTTTGTGTGTCACCTCTGAGTTTGGGGTTGCTTTAAATAAAGACTATTTGTGTTTGCTCAGTGCTCTTTCTGCCTTTTCTTTCTTGGGAATAGTATAGTTTATTAAAACCAGGAAACAAAAGATTCCCATAAGATGCACTCTTCCTACATTAAAAGATAACTTTTAATGAATTGTTGATAAACTAATAAGGCATATAAAAATAAAAAGTAGATGCGAGAAGAGTAGAGCACCATCAAAAACTGGAGTCAGGAATAAAAAATAAAAAAATTCATTCTTAGGGCTGCGACCTATGTATTTAAATAGGGGTATGAGGCAGCCAATATAATATCAAATATACTCTTAAGTGAATGGAATAATCCTACGTGCCATAATACTGCCAAGTGGTATTAAAAGTTGACTGATTTACTATTTCAGGTTCACATACATATATACAATTTACTGTGCTGTGACAGTGAAGGAAGAAATAAAGAAAATAAATTGTTTCTGAATTATCCAGTGTCAGTGAAAGTTGTAAGCAAAGAGATATAAAGTAGATACTCGATTATATAAAGACAAAAGTCAAATGTCTAAAGTGACTAGTGTTGCAAACTGGTTGATTGTGAGAGTTTGCTTGACAGTATGCCCGACATGCCTGTATAATAGATATATTTAGCTACACAGTTACTTAGTATCATGCTGTGATGGCTGCTGCCTCCTGCTGTCTGTGCCCCTGTCCTTTCAAAGTGACTTGTCTTTATATAATCGAGTATCTACTTTATATCTCTTTGCTTGCACCTTTCACTGACACTGGATGATTCCGAGACAATTTATTTTCTTTATTTCTTCCTTCTCTCTCCCAGCACTGTCAACTATATATGTATTTACGCCTGCAATAGTAAGCCAGTCAACTTGTAATGCCACTTGCCAGTATTATGGCTCATAGTATAATTCCATTCATTTAAATGGGGGTCCTCTGTTATCCGCTGGAACCCATCCCGCAGACCGCTGTCAGATAGCAAAATATCAGATTGCAAATCCAATGTTAATCCGCGGCGTTGAGCGTCGGATAAATTCCGACGTAGGATAATGCGTTCGGCGGATTGTATTATGATGCATTGGAGTATCCGTGCAATGGATGACTGACGGATAGCGGGGACCACCTGTATATTTGATATTATATTGGCTGACTCATAACCCTATATCAGGGGTGACACCTACTCCTGTCCTCAAGGGCCACCAACAGGTCAGGTTAAAGGATATCCCTGCTTCAGCACAGGTGGCTCAATCTGTGGCTCAGTCAACCTAACCTGTTGGTTGCCCTTGAGGACTGGATTTGGCCACTCCTGCCTTATATAAATACAGAGGTCGCAGCCCTAAGAATTAATTTGTACTTTTTGATATGCCTTATTAACAATGAATAAACAGTATTTTTTTTAAGTAGGAGGAAACTCTGAGTGCATCTTATGGGAATCTTTTGTTTCCTGGTTTGGAAAATGAAGGAGGCCACAGATTTTCCTGTTAAATTTCGAATGCATATTACGTGGCCAATGCTTGGGTGAGTATTTGCACAAATGCCCCAGTTTGTAGATCTCTAGTGATGAGGACTTGGCAAACCTTATAAAAACAGTAGGACCTGATATCTTAGAGATCTTGTATGAAAGCCCAGTGCACAAAATTAACCCATATCAGCTTATCTACTTTGAAACTATAAGGAGGAGGCTGTTTGTAGATGCTACATGGATGTCATTGAAAATGACATTGTGGGACAACCATAACATTACTGTACATTCAGTAAATGGAATAGACCCTATATTCATTTTATAGCAACAATATAAACAGTAGTAAAATAATAGTAAACAGTATAATATAGAGGGTTGTTAACTGACTACAACCACCAAACAAATGTGTTTTAGATGAACGTGGCATGAACTGCACATTTAACAAGCCCGTTTTTCCATCTCTTTGCAATGGCCCCCATTAAACCTACTGGCAGCAAAGGGGCTAATAGAAGGTTTCTCCATAACAATGTTGGAAGTTATGTCTTTAGATGTATGCCACAGTTTTACAAAGTGCGGCATGTTGAATACCTTATCTCAGTTCAGAAGTTTTCTTTTTCTGGCATTTGTTATTAACAAAATACAATTCCTTTGGCAAAGACACAGCAATGATTTAAAACACACTTTCACGTCTCAGACAGATCCACAAACCTGCCTCTCCCTTTTGTCACTCAGCATACAATGCTTCCACTGCACCCAGGGATTCTGGGTAATGACATGCAAATGAGCACTCAGTGTGTCACTTTTAGCTTCTTATCATTGTAACATGTATCCCTATAAGCTTAAACCTGCTGTTTTACAGTTGTTTTCAGCACAGCCTGCGTTACAGAAACCCATCCTGGAAACCCGACAGCTGTTTTGTTCTTTTGGGTCTCACCAGTGTGAAATGAATAATACTTACGGAGGCAGCATTTGGGATAGAAGTTTTTCTGTTTTCTGCTTTTCGATTTCCAGTTCTTCCGTTCTTTCTCTGATTAAATCTTCCAGGTTACTCGAGTATTGCTCCAGCATTCTTAACATCGAGTCTATAATATTGGTTTTCTTGCCTTTGTTGATGGTTTTAAACTGAAAATAACATGCAGGTTCATTATTGCTGCAATTTTAGTTTATGTCCCACCCATGTATATATTGTAATATAAACATTTCATTTACAAACAAGGATTGGATGGTAACATTCTGATTGCAGTATAGGTAACCTATGGGAGAAAAGCATCATTATCCTAAAGTATTATCCTGGTATTACACAGGTTATTAAGAATTTATATTAGTGTTAGGGACCCCTGGAAATGTGGTCTGCCATGCAGTTGCTCAGGGGCTTACAACAATTTTGGCCAAATATGTTAAACTAAAAGACCATTTTATTTAATAGATATTTATACATATATATTTAGGCACTGTACCGTGTATGAGTTTCACTGGATGTGCACTGAGCTCTGTCTGTGTATTATCCTAAAGAAGCAGCCTCTGCAAAGTGAGCCAATGACAGTGACATGTATAAGGGGTTAAATCTGGGTGATTGATGTCTTTTTACCTGTACATATATATGTGGAAATCCTTTTTTAAGTGAATTTATAAACATGGTAAACTGAGATTTGGGAGGGGTTTGATTTCCCCTGGCTGCTCACTGTGTTCATCAAGAGTTTGCCCAAGCAAAGCCCCTTCCGCCTTTCATTATTGGCTCTTTAATAAGGACCTTCATAGGCCCCTGAGAAATGCAATTAGTATTTAATTTCCGGAGCAGCAAAATAAGCTTTTAGACTGTTTGTAATATTGTTAAATGGTTTATAAAAAGTTACATGTTTAAAAAGTTTACAATCTAAGTGAGATTTTGGGAGACAGAATGAAATTAAGGACAATCTAGGAATCATTGTTCTGCAGGTGCATTTGGGCATACCGCAGTGGGTAAAAAGTCAAATGGTGGAAAGATGGTGCAGTGACTGCTTTCCATCCTATGGTTATACTGTATTTCATTGAACATCCTCAATTGGTTCCCTATTTCAGAGAAAAATAAATAATTATTTAAACCAAGGCACGATTTGTCTTGAGTCATAACTAGCTCCTCAGAGCTTTAATCTTAGATCACATCAAAGATCCAGCCAAGAAGAAACATAACAACCCTGAGTATCTATAGTGAAAACAGTGTTACAAATGGCGCTCCTCCCCACACACACACAGTGAACACAGAAAAAAACTGTGTCTTTTTCAAACACACAAGTGATACAAATTAAAGTGCATTAGAATGAATTGGAAAGTGTAACCAAGTGATGTGATAGAGATATGAAATAGTGAACTGTGTATAATTATTTAGATGTGAGAAAAAATATATAAAATATATTAGTGCATAATATAGAAGAAAATATAAATAAATAATGTTCCTGCAGCTCAAACCCCTAAAAAGAACTGTTCCACCAATTCTTCTCCAATCGTACATTACGCAAAACAGGGGAGCGCAGATGGGTACTCAGAAAGAAAAAGACAGCACACAGTGCAATAGGTACTGGAAGCTGTTGGATCTTTGGGAATGAGGTGAAATAGGAGTGATTATCACATACAGTTTTACCAGAAAATCAAAAGTCTTTCAAAACTGTGGCAGAATCTTCATACACTGGTGTCTGATTGACCCTCCCGGGAAAACAGAGAGAAGACAAATAGTGCAGACAAATAAAACAAATGTTATATATAAATGGCACTCAGTAAGAAATCCACTTACATAGTGTCCTTTTTTGAAAATATTATCGTTAAAATCTTTGAACGCTTGCCGTGCGCCAGAGTGCTCCTTTCTCACCGCCTCACTTGAACGATGGCATCTCTCTGCACTCTCGGGTCTGGTGTCTGGGTATTCACTCACAGGAAGTGCGTGTTTCTTCTCTCAGCTCCCTGGATGCAAAAGGATGAAGCCCAGCCCTACGCATTTCACCGCAAACAGACGTCTTCTTCCAGAGTAAACTTCTTCAGGAAGCATCACCGGGAGCGTTCAAACATTTTAAAGAATGGATACCACATGTGTGGATTTCTTACAGAGTGCCATTTATACATAACGTTTGTTTTATTGGTCCACACTATTTCTCTGTTTTCTCTGGAGGGTCAATCAGACGCCAGGCTATTAACATTTTGCCATATTTTTTTAAAGGCTTTTGATTTTTTGGGAATATGTGAGAATCACTCCTATTTCACCTAATTCCCAGAGATCCTACAGCTTTCCCATACCTATTAAACTATGAACATGTTGCTTTTTTTCTGGTTCTTTCTGGGTACCCATTTTGCGCTCCCCTGTTTTGGATAACCCCCAGAATCCCACGTAAAAGTAATTTCAACAAAATAAAAGAAAACACTCTACTTGTTATCAGTTGATCTCGGATGACATTGAAAGGGAAGTGGGTATGTTAAACTGCAAAGGCTTCCTCTCAATTGTACATTTTAATCAAAGCACAAGGATGTAAAAACCATCAAAGCATCTATTAAAATAAAATACAATATTTATTATGATAAGAATCAAAATGTGTGTGCAAATATATAGGAGGAAATAGGAGGAGCGGCTCAGTGAGTAACGACACTGACTGGCACTGAGTTTGAAGCAGGGGAACCTGGTTCAATTCCCCGCGTCGGCTCCTTGTGACCTTGGGCAAGTCACTTTATCTCCCTGTGCCTCAGGCACCAAAAATATAGATTGTAAGCTCCACGGGGCAGGGACCTGTGCCTGCAAAATGTCTCTGTAAAGCGCTACGTAAAACTAGCAGCGCTATACAAGAACATGCTATTATTATTATATATGCCTGCATTGACTGATAATTCCTTTGTTGATGAGCTTAATTATTGTGTCTATATGAAACATTCATATATAGTACACGGGTGTCACCTTATACAGTACCTTAGTATCATTAGTAGGACTTGCTCCATTTTTCATGGACAAGTAGGGCTATTATAAGCCATTATCACAGATAAAAAAAAAATGCCTTGGCCAACCTGATCGAAAATCTCATCAAACGTAGGTCTTCTCTCTGCCAGTTCACTCCAGCATTGTTTCATCAGCTGTATGCACTCATAGGGGGCCTGGTCGGGAGCCACCGTTGGACGACATAAAGGAGGGGGTTTCATTACTTTCCTAATGATTTCTGCAGAGAAGAAAACATTATCTATGTCATAAATAAATATGGTAGGAAAAATTATATACAAGTGAAACGTGGCCCTGTAATTGAAATCTAAAAAGGGGAGCGATATCAAGTAGCCTGTTCAATTAAAAAAGCTTGTCCTGTCTGTGAAAGAGCAAAGCCCAGGAAACTATCCAGAGACAGATGGTGACCTATTTGAGATCTAATTTTCCACCTTTTCTACCCAACAAGGGCTTGGCTCACGGTTTGTTAGCTGCCGGCTTCACAAATCAAAACAATGTGCCATAGTTTATCTCCAGCTTCTGTGAGCAAAACTACAGGCTCATACTGTACTTTATCTGGGAAGCTGCATGTAAATCAATATTATATAGGGTGCAGTGGGGAAAACAAGTTACAAAAAACATCAGTATCTTATCTGTATAGATAACAATAGAGAGAGAGTAGAAACACTTCATTGCTTATGCACATGCATTCAGGGCTGGAGCTAGGCCTAGGCAAGCTAGGCGATCGCCTAATGTGGCTCATTTTGGGGGGTTGCCAGAGCGGAGGTGGATGATGGCTTGGGAGGAGCATGCCCCAGGGGTCCAACCCGAACGTCTTCACTGACTTCCGGTGTGTGCCGCTGCTCCAGCGCAGTTCCTCCCCTATTCCACTTCAGGACCGCATCCAGTTAGGCATTTTTAATTGGGAGGGAAGTGATAGATTGAGGAAGGGGGGTGAGAGTGAGGAGGGAAGATGAGGAGGGGAATGAGAGAGAGGATGAGGGGGGAGGATGAGAGAAAGGATGAGGGGGAGGGTGATTGAGGATAAAGAGTGGGTTGAAAGAGGATGAGAGAGAAAATGAGGAGGGGTGAGAGAGTGGATGAGGGAGGTGAGAGATAGGATGGGGGGGGTGAGAGAGAGAGGATGAGGGAGGTGAGAGAGAGGATGAGGGGGGTGAGAGAGGATGAGGAGGGGGTGAGAGAGGATGAGGGGATGAGAGAAAGGGTGAGGGGGGAGGGGTAGTGAGGATGGGGGGGGGGGGTGAGAGAGGAAACAGAGGGAGAATGGGCACCCAAAGAGTTATAGCACTATTTCAGGATTGTACCATTGAAAGTGATATCGACATTAAGCATTGTAAAGTATCTAAAAATTAAAGCATTTCCATTATTTTTAGTGGATAGACTTTTGTTATTGACCCTCCTCCCTTAAGCAAAGAGCTTTCAAAACCATACAGGTTTTTTCTTTATGTGTACTCTCCACTTCAACAAAGGACCGTGACGTTGCAAAAACCGTGTACACTAAAATAGTCACGTTACTCAAAATGTCCACCACATTTACATTACTCCCAGACAAATACAGCTACTACCACTATGAACTGCAATTCCGCATCAAAAACACAAATGCACGAAAAGGTCGTGATGTAGCAATAGTGAAGATACCATTCAAAGTGACTAACTAGCTAAATGTTTCACATTATCCACATACCACTTACCCTTGGCTGGAAGTCCTGACATGCAATAAGGTGGACCTCGTACGACTACTTCTTGTAAAATAATAGCAAAGCTATAAACATCCCCTTTAAATGTGCCTCTTCTGGACAGCGCTTGATCCCGAAGTAATTCTGGGGCTGTCCAAAACAATTCTGTGAAACAGAACCATGTAGAATGTCAGTCAGCAGAAAAGGTAAGAAGATAAGTTGGAGTAACGATGCGATGGGCATTATGGAGCATCTAGAGGGTGTTTTAAATCTTACCTTCTGGAGTACACGGGCTACGTGGGCATTTTTGGTTTTCCCTAATTTCATTATATCCATAGTCAGTGATCTTTAGCACAAAACGCCCGTCGACAACACAGTTTCGTGATTTCAGATGGCCGTGGGAAAAATCTCGATGGTGTAAGTATCTCATACCCTGTGAAATGAAAAAGTAATGTCTTGAAATGGGGATGGTATGAAAAGAAAGCCACATTATAAAACCCTGATAAAAAGAGCATTAAAAAAAATTGTGTGTGTGCCGAGCACGTGCATTTTAAGTGAAACTTCTTTGTGTTTTGTCACTGTTTTGTCACAGAAATTGTATTTGTGATGGAGATGTTTTTAATTAAAAATCAAAACAGAATTTCAGTGCCAAAACGCAAACAAGTTTGACTTAGAACGCGCGTGCGCGGCCCCCCCCCCCCCCGTTTTACCTATTTGTACTTTGATATGTATAGTAATTGTGAATTTCTCATTTGCGTGTGTGTCTCTGTGTGTGTATGTGTCTCTGACTCTGTGTGTGCGCCTCTGTGTGTGTGTGTGTCTCTGTGTATGTGCCGGCGTCTCTCTGTGTGTCTGTGTCTCTATGTGTGTCAGTGTGCGTCTCTGTGTGTGTGTCTTTGTGTATGCGTCTCTGTGTGTGTGCAGCTCTGTGTGTCTCTGTTTGTGTGTCTGTGTGTGCGTCTTTGTGCCCATGGCACCAACTGCACCTACTGCGCAGGTGCACCCTGATGCGGCATATACTGTGCAGGCACAACACGGCACCTACTGTGCAGGTGCGCCGTGACATCGGAAACAGCTTCTGTGCATGCGCGCCGAGGGTGGGAGGCCTCTGCATGCATGCCAGGTGACATAACGGCCTCATTTGCCAGCAGTGACGTCACTTCTGGGACTGAACTTCCATCTCCAAAACAAGGAGATTAACTCCAAAATGGTCATATAGCCACCCCCTCATGATGTAGAGACCATATAAGGGCATCTACAGTACTGTACGACATCAGGGGGCTAACAAGGAAATACAGCCCTGTATCTTACCTTTAGCGCTCTTGGGAGATGGGTGCAGATGGGGACACAGACTGCTGCGCAGTTGATCTAAAAGGTTAGTACAACTAATCTCTCCATTCAGATGCCCATCAAGCAAAGAATTAACGCTGTGGGGTTACATTCAGCATGGACCCCTGCTGCGTTAATCCTACTTTGCCACAAAACGTACTGTTCTTAGGGAGTGGAGTGGCCGAGATTGGGCATTTGCTCCCTCCAGACCCTGAAATATGGGTTTTGCTGGTGAGGAGAGGAAGACAGAGAGAGGAAGAGATAGAGGGGCAAAGAGAGACGAAGGGGGGCCCGGACAGCTGATCTAGGAATTTTGGCCCGGCAAACCAGAAGTCAGATGCTGCCCAGGCTGCCACACTGAGAAATAGAGGTGTCCCACCTCCACCGGGACTGATTTCTTGACATGGGCCCCTGGAAAGCTGTCGGTGGGACTATTGATTGCACTATCGGACCACAACTCTGATTGACTTGAACGGGAGTTTCAATGAGATATTGCCCTGATCATCACTTTCACAGTTTTAACAGATTACGTTCTCATTCCCCATCTGTCATCTTCATATGGATTCATTTCCCACTGTTATTATCTTGTAATTATACCAGTATATTAAAGAAGTATGTGATAAATATGCCATAGTAATTGATCAAAGAAGTTTGGGAAACATTTCAGTCATAATAAGTTAAATGGATTACTTTGATCAAATCCAATATCAGGGAAGACTTAAACATCCAGTCTAATTTCACATCTTCCTTCCTGAGCAGGTCCTCCAGACTCCCTCTGGAACAATGTTCTGTCACAATGGCAAAGATTCCGCAGTCTGAGAAAAACCCCACTAATGGATTTACATTTTCATTCCTTAGATCTTTCATCTGTAAAGTGGGAAAACACAGGTCATTCTCCCGCACATAAACTCGAAGCATTTATATTTCAGTGGAGGAAGCATTTATTGAAACATTATTCAGAGTTCTGCATACAAAGTCTACTTCTTGAGGGTTTTTTATCTTTATTTTTAATTTTTCATGGAATGAATGAGTTAAAGTTTTTGTCATCAATATATATATATATATATATATATATATATATATATATATATCGCCTGGCTACACTACCCCTTAATGAACGAAGATTAGTGTAGTCTACAGGTGCAAAAGTATGTACATGAAGAAGAGTTCTGTGAAGTTTCAAAGCTCGAACATTACAGTTAGGCTATGGCCCCACTGTCAGCTGCTGTGTGCGCTATGGCGTGCATGGTGGGAACAAGATCCGCTCCTCTATGGTGCCAGGCCCAGTAGCTGCCTGCACGCACATGGAGAGATCGCGATGTGCTACCAAAAATGTGGGGTTTCTTAGAGCTTGCTGGGTATCTGTGTGTTTATTAACTTTGTCCAGCTGGTCTCAGTTGTTTTGGAGGTTGGTGGCTCCTCCCTCCCAGGGTTTAAGCTCGCCCTCCCCACTTTCCAAGTGAGCAGTTCTCTTTCATGCTGCTTGTTGTGACAGATCCAATGCGATCATTCTTCCTCTAACTATAGAGGTAAATAAGAATTGTAATCAGTTAGTGTTAGGACCTGAAATATTTGATCATGCTTTGAAGTGGCTTGCAAGCTTAAAATGCTTTGGCCAAAGGGTTTAACTAAATTACCCTTTATTCAAAAGATATATAGGTATTTCACTATATATTTTTGTTATATTGGATGTAGCATTGGGCTTCTTTGTTTTTTGTTGTATACTTTTAATATGATCTCTTGTAAAACCTCACCTTTCGTAGAGTGCTAGTAGCACTCGGTCGTAGTTCATGGTACACCCCGGGCTCAAATTTCTTCAACCAAACCCAGTCTCCCTGAAAAAATAATTCCACATGACTTATCATCCACTATACAGCATTCCGGTTATGTCACGTCAGAAGATTTTCTTGACTATCCATTTATACAGTAGATGATCAGTAGGCACCAGATAAATCTCACAATTATTCATCAGCAACCCCAATGAATTAGTAACAAGACTAACCGGTGAGTCAGGATCCTGAAATTTAGACCAGGGAAGCAAAATTATGTAATTTTAATTTTTTATTTATTTTTAGAACAGGGGCCTGCCATGTTGCCCTTTTTTGGTGATGTGGTTTATGGCACAGGAAGTTCCAGATATCATAGACATCAGTGTAATTTTGCAGAACATTTAGCATTAGAGAGAGAACAAGGGGATACAAGGGTACTAAATTATCTAGCAGCATACATATTCTTCACACTGCTGATTATTGTATGTGCAAACGTTTTGCCCAAGTTAATGGCCCATGTACTGCCCTGTCGTGAGATCATTATTACTATTTTAGATTAGATTTTTTATTATTTTAATTTTTTTGTCCCCCACAATATCCCAGCCTAACAGATTGGAGACACACACACACACACACACACACACACACACACACACACACACACACACACACACACACACACACACACACACACACACACACACACACACACACACACACACACACACACACACACTGTATCACCCCACCCCACACCTGGCTGCTGCTCCTCTCATTACTTTGCATGCAGAGTACAGTTTGAGTTTCACCAGCATCTTTTTCCGGGGAGTTGAGCGCAGCTGCCCCTTTCTTCACAATGATCCTGAGTGGTGCAGCTGCAACTGCTCTCCTGGCTGGGCACCTGCACTGGTTGCACACACCACAGACCGTCTGCTGCTTCCTCCTCCTGCCGCTGCCTCTGACATCGCAGATGTAGCCCCCAGGGAGGAGCTCCCATTCTCTCCTCTAGTTCACGGGTCCCTGGGCGAGGTGATGAGATCTGCAGACGCTCCCCTAGCAGGGAAACAGCTGCAGCACATCACCAACTGCTGCCCTCCTACCTCTCCCCTGCTGTGGATCCCCCCACTCATCCTCCCCTGTCTGCTTTCTGTCAGTGTCAGTGCTGCCGGTTTCCCTGCTCTCTCCTTCTTGTGTCTCGGAGGCTGTGTGTCTGTCAGTGACAGCTGCGCCATTCTTTCACTCAGTCAGTGAGGTCTAATATGGAGACCATTAACCGCCAACTCTCCCAAACCTGGCCCCGGGGCCACAAATCTTTAAGGGCATAGAGAAAAATTACAGTTCCCAAGAGATCGCATAACCGCCTCATTCCTACAGTATTGGTTTTTAAAGTTGCCACTGAATTCCACAGTAACATGTATGGCATTGGTGAGGTGACACAAATTGTGAGCATTACTGATTGGATAATGCCTGGAATTTTAACCAATCAGAGAGCAGGGATTTCAATAATGCCCGGAATTTACCAGCTTTAGCCAATAATGATTATTAATGCCTAGAATTTTCACCAATCAGCCCCTCATTTGGTTTAAGCAACTAAAATACAACACAGCTTGTTTAATTTACTTTGTTATAGCCAAAAACAGTCAATTCAGGTTAAACTGCCTGATAGCTCTCTTAAAAACAAAACAAAAACACCCCTCATATTAAAATATCAAATGCTAGAACACTGGAAAAATATGAAATACAGTAAAGATGGAGATAAACCCCCATCAGTCTAAATGTGATCGAAATTGCGAAGTGTATTAAGCTATATACTGTGTGTAATGGATAAACATAATAACGTGCCTGAAAAACATTGTCAAAACTACCAGTATGCTGAGTGATATTAGTCTATAATATCTGTCTTGCACTAAACCATAATAATAAATATGATACAACTCTAAAGGGCCTATTCTAGTAGCCTTGATGAAATAGCTGCTAAATCGCAAGTTTGGCATGTTACCTACAGATGTTTTGTCAGTTTAGTTATCACGGTATTAGGAAAGATTCTGAAGCCATGCGATAGCAAAATGCCCAAACCATACAATGAGCAGCGATGTGATCTCAGCCTCCCTCAAAAGTTCTCACCCGTGCGATCTACTGCAATCTGGCCCAGCTGCATAGAGAGCTGCACAGAGAGAGCCGCCTCTCCCTGCACATATCCCGCCACCGATCGCAGGGTTTTAATAAAACATATCATACTAGTGTACATGAGCAGGGGGTCTCTGGAGCAGAACCGCGTTGATTTTGGAGCCGGGGACACCTTGCTTCTAGAGATACAGGCCCCGTTATTGGGTGCCGGTATCTCCTATGCATTTAAATGTCCTGGTCACGTGATATGGGACATTTAAACGCATAGGGATACTGGCACCCCATAACGGGGCCTGTATCTCGGGAAGCAAAGGGTCCACGGACCTGAAATCAATGCAGTTCTGCACCGGAGACCCCCTGCTCACGTACACTGGTATTAATATTTGTATTAAAACAGCATCATTACCTTAGTGGCTAGCCGCTAAGGCAATGAAGGGGTTCAACTTAAATAGCCTGTATATTGGGGGGAGAGAGGGTGGATGAAGGGGTTAGCAGCCCCAGTGTGGGTGGTTTGGCCTGCCGGGAAGGTTGCAGAGGAATTAACTACTTCACTACCATAGCTGTGGAAACCGCTATGGTAATGAAGGGGTTAACCAGTCCCGCTACCCACCCGGTAGGACTAAACATCCACCCATGGGGAAACAACACCCTTCACCCTATCTTTCTATCCCCAATTAACAAAACCCAAACACATACAGTACAGTAATAGACAAAATTACTATTATCCAGATATGGATAATAGCTCATTTGCCAATTCTAAATAAAACATTAGCCAACCAGCATAAATAAAGTAAATAAAACTTCTACTTACCCCTGCCATGATGAAGGGCATCCTCATCAGCATTCTCCAAGTCCATGTCCTCCGTTGGCAGCAAGAGTATAATAAAAAATACAATCTTATGGCCCTCAACCCCTTAATCACCTTTAGCGATTAGTAACCACTATAGTAATTTAGGGTTAACCCCCCTCCCCCGCTACCCACCCGGGAGGCCTAAACACCCACCCCAGGGCTACTATACCCACCCTTTATCCATTGATTGGCACAGTGGTACATCATACCCATATAATATGGGCATGATGAGCCACTATAGCAGTCAATGGGCAACCTATAAAAAAATCATCAAGCACACAAATACACAACAGTTAAAGAAATAAACAAGTACCTAAATACCACAAGAATAAAAGAACTAAAAAGCATAAACTACACATAAAATTAATCTAATACCAAAACAGCAAAAGAATAAAAATTATGTTATCCCAAAATACTAGAATACAATTAAATAAACACCTAACCAACAAAATAATTTAAGAAATAAAACCAGTAACAATCCAAAAATGTAATAAAAGCAAGCCATCCAAATACATAACAATTTAGTCAAAACAATAAATATAAATAGAAAAAATATTAATCAATTCAAAAAAGCATTTGCCAAAAAATGCACTGTCTGTCACTGTATTTATCTGTACTCCACAGGGGCACAGATTAATACATTAGCAGTCAATGGGCAAGCAAAAACATAAAAAGAAAAAATACAATCAAAAAACCTAAAAAAAGACAATTACATACTGTACATTCAATATTTATCTTACTTTTAGAAGTCTTCCCCCTCCAAATCCCGGCGTATCAGGAAACTCTTGTAACGGTCGGCCTGCCCACAAGCCAGACGAGACCCCTGGACTGAGGTGGAAAGGAGTAATACCACATACCTAACAGTAAACGGGGGCACGTCCGGAGTGTGGAAGTAGCGTAGATGGTCCGGGTAACACAAATAGAAAGGGTACCGTACTTGCCAACTCCAGCGGTGGAAGGTAAAGTCCGTAAGCCAATGGTCGTGGAATGGAGAGAGCAGCGTAGTAGATTGTCCGTAAGCCTTGTCCAGGGAATATAGAAGTCTGCAAGGTAGAAAGTCCAATGCCAAATTCCAAGGGGTACCAGAGAGCAGCGTAAACAAAGTCCAAAGCCAAAGGTCAAAATCGAGGGAGGTCAGCAGAATATCCAGGGATAGGAACTGAAAGACAAAAGGGGCCAGGCAACAGCAGACAGCACCAAGGTACAGAAGCTATGCAGAGCAAAGAGGAAAAGGTGAGGGGAGACTAAATAGGGGGCTGGGACCTATCAGAGGAAGGGGAGGAACGGAGGAGTGGCCCGAGGGAGGACCTGATAGGGGAGAAGTGTCTGGGAGGCTGGGGCCTATCAGAGCAAAGGGAGGGATGGAGGAACGGCCCGAGGGAGGACCTGATAGGGGAGAGGTGCCTGGGCAGCTGGGGCCTGTCATAGCAAGGGGAGGAGCGGAGGAGCGGCCTGGGAAGGGCCTGATAGGAGAGAAGGGCCTGGGGGGCGGACCTGATGAAGCAGGGGCAGGGAAGCGCGTGATGCGTGCGCTGCGTCAGCGGAGTCAGGCGCCCGGCGCCAGCAAATTGAAGCTTGGGTTTGCGCGCGCCCGTAGGGGTGACGCGCGCGACCCGGTAGTGTGGGAGCAGCCGTGGAGGGGGCCGCAAGGAGTGAGGCATGCCGCCAGGGAGCCTGGGCAGCACAGAGCAAAGGTAAGGAGACACTGGAAGCGGGTGTACCCGCAGCGCAGATCCTTACAGCTCTTGACCCGCAACGTCATCCACCGCAATCCACCTCCATCCTCCACGAAGATCATCATCAGGTAAAAAAAAATCTTTTTTTTTTTTTTTTTAGTCCCTCTCTGGAGCCCTTCTTACGAGCTTCACGCCAACTTTTTCAGGCGAGAAGAATTTGGGATAAAATGGCAATTCTAAAGCCTGATGAGATTTTCAAGCCTACTAGAATTGCGCAATTTCCCAAAACTTGCGATTTGGGGTTCATCGCTGCACATCGCGCGATGTGTTTGAGCGAGAGCAAAAAATGGCGATTAAATGCTTTCGCCGTGCACTTATCGAGGCTTTCTGAATAGCTATGTGCTTTTTTGGTGCGATGACTATTCAAAAGCTTCGATAAGTGGGTCATCGAGGCTACTAGAATAGGCCCCTAAATGTTACGTGCAGCTCAAATATTCTAGAACTAACGGCTCATAAACAATATAGAGTAAAAGTATAAATACTACGTATCTGACCCTCATCAATATATATTTTCTTTTAGATCCAGAGACTATGAGGGTTATGCACTAAGCAGTGATAAGTGGGTTTTCTGGGTGCTATGCACAAAGCAGTGATAAGTGCTTTTAAGTGAGATACAGTAACTGCCTTTATAGCGTGATACTGCCTGTTGTGAGATTCACAAAGCAGTGATAAAAGTGCAGTATCGTGCTATAATGGCTTTTTATCCCACTTAAAAGCACTTATCACTGCTTTGTGAATCTCATAGCAGACAGTATCACGCTATAAAGGCATTTATCTCACTTAAAAGACTTATTACTGCTTTGTGAATCTCACAGCAGGCAATATCACGCTATAATGGCTTTTTATCCCACTTAAAAGCACTTATCACTGCTTAGTGCATAACCCCCTATATAACTGAAGCCTAACCGTATGTCTGAAGAAGCTCAGTCATGAGTGCAGTGTTCCTTCGTCTGCTTGCTGGCCTGAGTAGAAACCATAATGACCACTACACTCCTCATCGCCAACACTATGCTATTCTTATCATACATGCAGGCCAAAATTATTATGGTAAATTAGGCAGTGGCCATAGTAGAAGCGACCACGCGTGACACCTCGAGCGGCAGAAACAAACTCATTGCTTGAACGGGTCCAGCCACACTGTGTGCGATGTGACCCGCGTGTGAGCATTTTGAGGTGACAAATGTATTTGATTTTTCATGCAATGTCCGCGTCACGTGAGCCTTTGGAACCAATGAGGGCGAACCTCAATTTTTCAGCCTGCTTCCTGTCCATGTTCCAGTCACAAGTGTCACACGCGTTAACGGAGGCCACACATCGCTCAGGCGACAGCCGCGCAAACCTGTTTCAAGGTCTGTTGTGCGCGTCGTCGCTTTTACTATGGCCAAAGCCTAAGGAAGAACCCAAATGTATGTAAATCATTTTACTGTGTAATAAATCCAATTCCATGGATAATATACAGTACACAACCAGTCAATGTTATCTTACCTCATAAACAGCGACATTGGAGTTTTCATGGTTGGGGCCCACACTTTTATTAGATACAGACCGAGCTAATGAGTTCAAACTTTTGCCGTCAGAGACACTTTTGGTATCACTCAAGTTGTCAATATTCAGTTTCTATAGACAAAGGCAAACACAGAAAATAGTGTACATTATGCAAACAATTATCATTTTACAAAACATTTTCTTTAACCTGTACTGCACCGACACACTTTATTCGAGCAAATACCCAGTATGTACCTGGCAGATACCTGGAATGCGCCGCTCCTCACCTCTGACAAGCCCCGTTGCATTTGCCTTCCCAGCCTGGGTTCATGCCTGGCTGACGGGCGGCTGATCTGTTAAATGATAATGATTAGGATTTAATAGGCTGCAATGCTTCGCGTGTCTACCAGATGGCATAAATTCATGAATTGTAATGCAGTATATATATATATACTGTGCAGTATTGCAGCCAGCGGGAATAAAATGCTTCAATCCCTGCTTGGAAAATACCTCAATGCACTCGGGCAGAAAACAGTCACAAACCTCAATACACCCGGGTATACCCGAATTCGTGGGACTAGCCGAGCTCGAATAAAGTGTGTCGCCAGTGTACATCAAGCATAGGGAGGGCCTTAAATATATTATTCTACAATATAGACTCTTGCAGTCTTGAAGGTATTATTATTTTACATTCATCGGGATTACTAATTTAGAACTGCTGAGGGCATAATGATTCTGTGGTAGCCTGGTTACCTGAGCAGGTGACAGCTGGGTTTTTTTAGATCTTGCCTATAGTTTGTAGTGACAATAATACGGGTTCTTGTGCTTAGGCCGGTCAGAACTCTACCGATTATAACTGGCTTCCAGGTGTAAATTCTTCTGGATCTCTCATATGTATAAAAGCTCTTTGGATACAGATTTAATATGCCCAGGTGTAGCTATTAGTGGGACTCTCATATGAATTTTAATCTTTATGGACCAGGCATTGAAAACAGTAACATTCTCATTCTTTTAGTTGAGAACGTAGATCTGTATCACTGCTCCAACCCCATATACCATTGAAAAGGAATAAGCAGATACTGTAGCACTGCCAGAGAAATGAAGGGGAAAGGTGGGACCATGGGACAGAAGTCCATCATCTTTAAGCTTGAGAAACTTGTACAAGTTGCACTACATAATGTCACCTGCTGTTCAATGCATACAATTAACAGGAGCAATGGGTCCGATGTGGCTCGGTTGCTCTTCTATCTATCCTGTGTGGCTGTAGCTACTGAACAAATGTTAATATCCTGATGAGTTGATCAGAAAGGTACACCCAGTAATGACATATTTGTTTTTGCCTGAGTTTGTATGCATGGTCTCAGAGTTTAACACATTTCCATATCATCTATTTGAAAACATTTGCAGGAAGGAACTGTCAGTGTCATCTATTGTCAAAAGTCTCAGGAATGGTCATGGTTCTAAAAATAGGTAAATATATATATATATATATATATATATATATATATATATAAATATATATATATTATTTTTATTTAATTGAAGGCAAACTATAACCTGTGTGCAGTAACTATTACAGTGATAGGCATAGGTTAAGCTTTCCAAATGCACAAATCCTGTGATCATAAAATATACAATATAAAAAAGTAGGTTAACATCCTATAATTCCGCTCCGCCCCGCCCCCCATTAGCATCCATTCGGATTTAAAGATGCTTATTAACATTAAAACGGTTTCTTCATGTTCTCATAATCAGTTTTAAAAAATGTAATGCTGATAAATATTGACATGTAGGCCTATAAACAGAAATCCCTCTGCACGCAGAAAAAACATTTCACCCAAGTCCTCAAGACATTCAAAAAGTATGTATTTATTTGCAGAAAGGGCACAGGAAAACACTTCCTTTCGTCAGGTGTAGTGAATAGGTATCGTGTTCCTTACTCTCTTAAAGAGTATGGAGGCCGCAAGCTCACCTCTTCAATTTTGCGCCACACAAATCATGACGTCATTGTAAAACATTCAAAGTGAACACATTGTGACTTGAATGACAATAAAGTTACATTTGTGAAAAAAGTGCATGGTAATTAGGCAACATCCCTCATATGGTCTCAGAGTCAAGTATTAACTCATTGATGATGCTGGCAGCACAAGAGAGAAAACAATAACATTGTATTTGTTCAAACAAACAAAAATGTGGTAACTGGGCAACAAGACTCATATAAACTGTAAATCATGTACAAACAGTCCTCGGTTATCCAAAGGAATCCGTTCTGGAAATAGCTTGGGATAGTGAAACCGTTGTAAAGTGAGTTCCATGTTAATCAGTGGCGGTGAGCGTTGGATAACGCATTCCGGTGTCGAAAAACGGCCCTTAGGGTTGCACTGTAAAGCGTTGGTTATGCCATTTGTTGTAAAGTGAAACGTTGGATAGCGAGGACTACCTGTATTGACTCTGATACTAGCAGCACATGTTACTGTGCAGGCAATAATAGTGCAAAAGCAACAAACAGTGGGTGATAAACTGCTTAATCAATCTTTCCATAATTACTGAAGAAAACACATATTGATGCTAGATTTTAACAACAACTCATTCCTGTGTAAAATCATTGAATGACTGTGACTTAGTGTATTTTGCTGTTTAACAGGGACCCTAAGGCATTTAGCTTGTTAAGTAAATATCAATCCAGTATATTGAATATGTCAGCCATACAATCTATGTTGTGCTCAATAATTTGTTTTATATTTTCTTCAGTAATGATTAACTGGAATAAAAACACACAAAAATAAATCAGTGAATATATGAAAATTCAAACATACAAAGATAAAAATAAAATAATATATAAAAATATTATGTATACATTAGGTATACTTAGAATATATATAGAACTAGTATAAAGCACTATACCACAAGCCTCAGACAAAATCAATATTCAACTACTAATCTGTGTGAAATATAACACATATAATGGTTATGATGAGAAAAGGAACTAAAAAGCCCAAATCTAATCAACTATTGGATAGTAGCTTAATTTGTTGAGGTTTCAGGGACTAGATAGTATCAGGAGGGACATAGATCATAGTATAAAAGGTTTATTTTCTCTTGCTAAATCGCGTATTATATTTTATATCTTGTGGTATGTAATGTTCTCCCGATTGGCAAGTGACCTTACAGTTAGCATGGGGAAGAACCTATTGTAGTAACGTACTAGTAGATCCAAGGAAAATACCAGTAGATCAAAATGTGTCCAAAACAAAGAAACAAGTTCCAAAAACAAAATTGTGTGAAATATAACCTATATCCAGCAAAAAAAAAGCTGGTCTGTATTTATATACAGGGAACCGAAAGTAAAATTAGAAAAATAGGGAGGGAAAAGACAGAAGGACACGTATGTGCTAGAGATCTCAAGCAGTGTGTGGCTTTTAAGCCTGCTTGATAAGCCAGGTGGAGACTGGTCAATTAACTCCTGCTGAAATTAACCAGCTCCCTGCTGGACTCATCAGCAAAATATATACTTTATTTTGGCAGCCTTTTAGACAGGGTAAAATCCCTGTTACAATAACCTTCCCATTATTGGGGCATCTTACTTATAATAGCCGTGATCTCTGTAACCAATATAATTTTGATACATGCTTCCCTCATAGTGGGCCCATGAAAAATCTCTCTAGGTTACCCTGATAGAAAGCATTAAACTTATATTGTTCAGTCATACCTGCTGGTGCTATTGTTCCTAACTGGAAAATCCAATACGCCTCTCACTGGATCAGACGTGTCTCTGTCTGTCACCTTCCACCCCCCTACCCCACTATTAGAGCTGGACACCTGTTTCAGAACTAAAAACCTAAGTTGGGAAATATTGTGGCCATTGGCTCGACAGTGTCTAGCCACTGGGGAATCTTCATTGTTGTTACATACAGTATGTCCTGTTTGTGCTCATACTGTACACTCTCTGTTTCACTGGTCTAATTGTTTGACCCACATATAGATGACCACAAGGCATTTTAAAGCATACACTACAAAAGTACAGGCATGTGTAAAAAAAAGCTATTTACTGTCATAGTTTTACCAGTAAAAGGATGATTAAATGTATCTCTTTTTATTATATTATTGCATTGGCTATAGCTTAATAACAGAAAAGATCCATTCTTTGGTTTGGACAAAAATCTGTTTTTCCAGTGGAGGTCAATTAGCCTTTACTAAAAAAAAAAAATCACTGAGATTTTTAAATCTTTTGTACGTATTGTAAAAAGTGATTTGATTTGAAATAAATGCCCATATGTCTCATCTCTTTGTAAAATAAACCAATATTTGGAGACTATATTCTTAACCTTTCCTGAAAGAAAAGGCTATGTGCTAACAAATTGAATGCATTTTGCACATTGTTTTTTAAAGGGAATTTTTACTGTAATAACCTTTTGACATGGAATTTGCTTCACTGCTTCATGTGTAGAAGTAAACTTTGTCATGGAGCACCCTCTGTTGGAAAATTTCTGCATCATGTACGTAAACTGCATTTTTTTCATAAGTTGTTCAGAGATCAAAGTTCTTTGTGCTCTCAGTAACTGGCTGAATTGTAACCACACAATAGTACTTTTAGGGTGAAAACAACTTGCCAAAAGCACATTCTTGTCTGTGGGCATAACAAATGTATCAGATTGCAATTCACTTCCTAATTTTGTCACCCGTACATCTAAAAAAACTAATGCTACGTAATTCATAAGTTAATGTAAATGTAATCATGGGATGAATTGTGTTAGCATATTCTAGCTGGTTATTGAGTGTCTCTATTGCACGTCAGATGTCCATATAAAGAATATGTCATCTATATAGCTACCCCAATAGTGTATGAAGTGGCTGTACAGTATGTAGAAATTGTCAAAAAGATTGATTCCTCAATCTGTTACATGTAAATATTTACATATGAAGGCACCATGTTGGCTCCCATCGCTGTCCCTAGCGTCTGCATATAGAAATCTGTTCCAAATCTAAAGTAATTTTTAGTCAAAACTATTTCCAATAAACTACACAATTAATTACTGATCATTGTTGACTTTAATGCTTCCTTGGTTATATAAATTCCTTCCTTGAGAGATCGCCAGGTAGAGGCTCTGAACATCTAAAGAACATAGTATGTCCAATGGTCCTAGATCCTTCATGTTTTGTATCCTAATTAGGGAATCCACTGTGTCCCTGATGCATGTGTCCACATTTTGTGCTGTAGGTTGTAAGTAACCATGAATAAACAATGATAAGGGCTGAAGTACACTGCCTGTGCCGAAGACTATAGGTCTCCCTGGCAGATTGCAGATATGTTTATGTACTTTGGGTAATAAATACACGACAGGTTTACTTGAATGTTCCTTAACTAGAAAAGCAGCTGTTTCTTGGTCAATGAGTTTATGGACACATGCACCAGTTACACAATTTTCAATCAGTGCTGTGATCTCAAAGATTGGGTCACTGTCTATCTTTGTGTAATGTCCAGGAATGTTTAATAAATATTAATATGCATTATTGTTGCCAAATTATTTTATGGACGTGACAAAATTCTTACCTTCATACTCAGTTTTGGATTTATAAATGTGAGGTCATCCATAGACAATAATATTTTGTTAGGCCCCTTAACCAACTGGATCTGGAGGATGCTATGCCTGAAAGAATCACAATAATCAGATCACAAGTTAAGGCATAAGAATAACAGCAGAACATTTAAACATGAATTTTATAGTATTGATGCATCCTTAATTAAGGCAAAAGAATTTCAAACAATTATTGCTCGGTGGTAGCAGCTCATTAACAGGTTTTATATATTAATCAGTAGTGGTGGCTTCATTTCTTTAAAACTTTCCCTTCAGATACAAATTGAAAATGGCTGTTTTAGTTTTTTTTAAAGTGTGATGTGAATGGCTGGGAGATCCAAGATTCGATCCAGCACAAGTGCAAGGTTTTTTTGTGCTTGACAAAATGACAAACTCCAAGGAAAATAATATCATCAACAAGCCATGGCAGTGGTCAAAAGAGGACTCATGACATGAAGAACAGATGGTGGAAAGACAAGGCTAAGGAGATTCAACATCTGGCAAACATCCAGGATATGCATTTCTTTTTCACTGTTAACAAAACCATCTATGATCTGAGCACACAGGAATAACCCCTCTTGAGACCTAAGGATGGAGGAGAGTGGAGGAGATCAAGGAGAAGGAATCCCTCAACACTCATTGGAAGAAGCATTTTGTCCTTCTCAATCGAGACTATTGTTGATAAGAGTGTTATTAACTCCATCTCAAAACACCCGGTTAGAGACACGGTCGTAATCACTCCAAACCTTGACAAGGTAAAGGAACTCATCAAACAGATGACGAACAAAGTAACTGGAATTTATAGAATCCCTGCTGAAATCTTGAAGGAGGAGGAGATCATCCTCATGTTGAAGATATGGAATGACAATGGAAATCCTTGGAGATGCCATGATTGTGACAATCTTTAAGACAGGTGACAAGTACAACTGTGGAAACTGGAGAGGTACAGTATGACCTTGCTGTCTATCATTCGACCTAGAATGTGATTTGCCAAGACGTTCCAGACCCTAGAATAAGGGTTTTGCTGAAGGTGGGGGGGGGGGGGGGGAGATATATGCTAATAGGATATGCAAAGTACGTATGTTTAAATGGCTCCTACTAGCTTATACCGCAGGTATCTCAGGTGTGCTCTTTGTTTGTGCACAGGTGTGTCTGTGTTTTTTGAAGGTGTGTTTGAGAGGATATATATAGCACTTGGGATGGTACTAACATTTCTTCCCACCGCCCCTTCTCTCTCTCTCTCCCCCCTCTATAACCCCCCACACCCTCTTTCTCTCTCTCTAAGTCCCTAATTCAGGGTCTGGAACTTCTGGATAAATCAAATGTGCATGTAGTGGCAGCCGGCGACATTGCGTACATTTGAACGAAGGTATGCAAATATGCCTCTTTTTTTAAACCATGCTCCGAATATTCATCTGTGCGAATAAATGCCATATTCACAAAGTACAAAATTAATGGTAAGCCATTTAACCTGAGCAGATTCCGATCAAGATCCAAGACTGCCTGACTTCAATCATTGACCTCCAGTATGCTTCTGGTGCCGTAGTGTGTGCTCACTCAGAAACGTAGCTTCAGATAATTGTCGACGTCTTTACAAAAGCATATGACAAAATTGGACTAATGCGTAACACTCAGAAAACAAAGGTCCTCCATCAACAGCCCCTCAATGGTTAGTCCTCAGTTCCAATTACTAATTTTTAAGGTGAGACTGGGGAATGTTGAGCATTCCATATAAAAAGAAATTCAACATAGCCGCAGATGTACAAGTGCAGCCTTTAGTCATCAGAGGAAATGGGTGTTTGAAGATCACAGAATCAGATCCAAAACCAAGCTTATGGTTTATCAAGCATTTGTGATCCCCACCCTACTGTACAGAGCTGAGATGTGAACAACGTACATGAGGCACCACAAAATGCTGGAAAAGGATCATTAACCACACCTGAAGAAGATACTTCTAATACAGTTTTATTCTCCCAGTTTAGTCATGGCATATGCTCGAGAGTAGGGCAGAGAAAGCACTACAAGGATGTCCTCAAAGCCTACATAAAGAAGTGCAACATCATGAAAACCTTTTACCCCAAAATGTCCCAGATGGGGGAAGAGTCTGCTGCAAGGATCTGGCCATTTTAAAACCCTACGATAGCAACCGGAGGAAAAGAAGTGGACAGGCAGAAGCAATGCATCATGAACCAAATCAATTACCGAGGACTACCTAGTCTGCTTGGAAACACGTCTGAATTGTGACAAAGTCTGTCAATCCTGAATCATCAGTCATATACAGGTTTTACCGTATGTGAGACCAAAGCTATATATTGCCTGCAATCTACTAACAGGTCTTGAAATATTCTGGATGTGTATTATTCCCTTGCTATTGTAGACTATATACAAAGGGCACAGAGAGTGGAGAAGTTTTATTAGGGGTTGAGAACCCTATGTTTGTGCTCTAATGATAATAAATGCACTTGCAGATATCTATGGCCACAAAAGGGTTATACCCTTCTACGTATGACAAACCTGGCAGCCTGCATTACTGTGTCCTTTTAGTCTGTTCTCACATCAGATAATGCATCAATAATGGCATCACCAAAAAACAAAATGTATACTCTGAACAAAGGAATGTTGTTGTCTAAGAGAATATTTTCAATTGTACAGCTGCAAGTGAGCCCCCACACAATAAATATTGCTTGGATATATATTTAGCATCCAAGCTCATAATAATTAAGGCATCTTACCTGTACTTTCTACTGTCATGTCACATCAAAAGTATTGACTACTTAACCTTTCGCTGAGCACCACAAAGTAATTATAGTTTTGTGTCATAAATGATTGGAAACAATTTAAACATAAAGCAAAATCCCAGAGATTAGTCCAGAATACATCATACAACAAGCAATCATTGGAGAACACGTTAGCACCACTTTCTCTTCTTAACATTTTAGTTAGAAATGTTGTTTAACAAATCTACTGCGAGTTTCACCTTAGAAAACCTTATATTGGACCGCAGTAGCTATAAAGCGCACTTCTGTGTTGAAACATGGGTATTTCTTCAGATTTTATGACGATTATTCTGCACGGGTACCTTTATTGTTATTGAAACTGCTGATTATGTTGAGCAAACTTTGAGTTATTAATCCATGAACTGGAAAACTAGTGTAACCCTTCATTATCCAAAGTCTATTTGTGCTATGGTGGGGCCTGAGTATGACCTCCCTTCCTACCCCATAATGAGACCCACCAGACCAATAAAGGAGACTTGGGTATATATTAACCAGTACTTTAACCTGTACCCGGTGGTTAATTCCACCTTCCAACACAGTATATATATAAGGGAGATTGGTCCGCTACCATATCTTTCTGGTGCTTGGTGCTCACCTGCAGGTCCTCCAGGAGACTGAGGGCTCTGCGGTTGTTAGGTGGGAACACCATGGAACAGGCTTTCTCCTCTGGGTTGTAGGGTGCAGCGTCTCCATCCTATGGAGGCAGGATGGTCTCCATAGGCAGGCAGGATGGTCTCCAGAGGCACTCTCTTTCCCCATCCAAGGAACAAACATGGTGGTGGGAACAACCAGATCTTTATTGTATACAGTCTTTCTCCTCCACAGGCCCTGGAGCAGACCCCTAGGCTTGAGGCCTTAGGAGTCACTCCTCTACTCCCTCACCCCTGATGGAGCAAGGGGGAATCACTCCCACTCCACTGAGGGAGGGAAGACACACACACAATTTGATGGAGTGCATGCTTTAATACCCAGGGGAGTGGCTTGCAAACCCGACACATAACAGGGCAGATCCAGGTACTGACAGGCATCACACCATCTGCATGTGACCCAGTCAGTACCCTCCCCAGTTATGACACTCCAAATGCCGGTTAGACCTGTCCCCCGATACGGTAACCATGTACCCACCCAGGCTGCAACTGCAGGTTAGGCCCTGTGCAGAAGTTTAACTCAAACACTGCCTGTTCCTATCAGGACTTATAGTATTGAGGCCAGTGGAGAGGCTATAGCAAGGGGCACTCTCCTATATATATATACTGCACCGACACACTTTATTCGAGCAAATACCCAGTATGTACCTGGCAGATACCTGGAATGCGCCGCTCCTCACCTCTGACAAGCCCCGTTGCATTTGCCTTCCCAGCCTGGGTTCATGCCTGGCTGACGGGCGGCTGATCTGTTAAATGATAATGATTAGGATTTAATAGGCTGCAATGCTTCGCGTGTCTACCAGATGGCATAAATTCATGAATTGTAATGCAGTATATATATATATATATATACTGTGCAGTATTGCAGCCAGCGGGAATAAAATGCTTCAATCCCTGCCTGGAAAATACCTCAATGCACTCGGGCAGAAAACAGTCACAAACCTCAATACACCCGGGTATACCCGAATTCGTGGGACTAGCCGAGCTCGAATAAAGTGTGTCGCCAGTGTACACATACCGTTAGGTCCGGAAATAATTGGACACTGACACAATTTTCATAATTTTGGCTCTCTACGCCACCACAATGGATTTGAAATGAAACAACCGAGATGCAATAGAAGTGCAGACTTTCAGCTATAATTCAAGGGGTTGAACAAAAATATTGTATGAAACGTTTAGGAATTGCAACCATTTCATACACAGTCCCCTTATTTCAGGGACTCAAATGTAATTGGACAAATTAACACAATCATAAATAAAATGTTAATTTTTAATACTTTATCGAGAATCCTTTGCAGGCAATGACTGCTTGAAGTCTGGAACGCATGGACATCACCAAACGCTCGGTTTCCTCCTTTGTGATGCTTTGCCAGGCCTTTACTGCAGCTGTCTTCAGTTGTTGTTTGTTCGTGGGTCTTTCTGCCTTAAGTTTTGTCTTCAGCAAGTGAAATGCATGCTTGATCGGGTTGAGATCAGGCAATTGACTCGGCCATTGCAGAATATTCCACTTCTTTGCCTTAAAAAACTCCTGGGTTGCTTTTGCAGTATGTTTTGGGTCATTGTCCATCTGTAAAGTGAAGCGACGTCCAATCAACTTCGTTGAATTTGGCTGAATCTGAGCAGACAATATATCCCTATACACTTCAGAATTCATACGGCTGCTTCTGTCTTTTGTCACATCATCAATAAACACTAGTGACCCAGTGCCATTGTAAGCCATGCATGCCCATGCCATCACACTGCCTCCACCGTGTTTTACAGATGATGTGGTATGCTTCGGATCATGAACCGTTCCAAGCCTTCTCTATACTTTTTTCTTCCCATCATTCTGGTACAGGTTGATCTTAGTTTCATCTGTCCAAAGAATGCTGTTCCAGAACTGGGCTGGCTGTTTTAGATATTGTTTGCAAAGTCTAATCTGGCCTTTCTATTTTTGAGGCTTATGAATGGTTTGCACCTTGTGGTGAACCCTCTGTATTTGCTCTCGTGAAGTCTTCTCTTTATTGTAGACTTCGATAATGATATGCCTACCTCCTGGAGAGTGTTCTTCACTTGGCTGGATGTTGTGAAGGGGTTTTTCTTTACCATGGAAAGGATCATATGATCATCCACCACTGTTGTCTTCCGTGGACGTCCACGCCTTTTTGTGTTGCAGAGCTCACCAGTGCGTTCTTTTTTTCTCAGAATGTACCAAACTGTTGATTTGGCCACTCCTAATCTTCCTGCTATCTCTCTGATGGATTTTCTTTTTTTTTTTGCAGCCTAAGCATGCCATGTTTCACTTGCACTGAGAGCTCCTTTGACCGCATGTTGTGGGTTCACAGCAACAGCTTCCAAATTCGAATGCCACACCTGGAATCAACTCCAGACCTTTTACCTGCTTAATTTATGATGAAATAACGAAGGAATAGCCCACACCTGTCCATGAAACAGGTTTTGAATCAATTGTCCAATTACTTTTGGTCCCTTGAAAAAGAGGGGGCTACATATTAAAGAGATGTAATTCCTAAACCCTTTCTCCAATTTGGATGTGAATACCCTCAAATTAAAGCTGATAGATTGCACTTTAAGCCCATATTCATTATTTAACTGTAACTTGAATTTATTTTGGTACACAGCCGAAATAACAAAACTTGTATCAGTGTCCAATTATTTCCGGACCTAACTGTGTAGATATGTATATATGTATATACAGTTAGGTCCGGAAATAATTGGACACTGATACAAGTTTTGTTATTTCGGCTGTGTACCAAGCTTCGGCTGAAGTTCCATTGAAAGGTCACTTTGGGGACTGTGTGGGATTCACCACTCAATATTTACTATCTCCCTCATCTGGTGGATTTGACCCCATGTCCTGGCTACCTGCCTGACTGTCCACATACCGGCATCTATCTGCAGTCACAGATTGTCTCAATCGAATGTGTTTTTACCCACCATGTGAGTATAGGTCCTGTTGATTACTCCATGTTTAAATAAACATTTCTATTTTACAGTATTATGCTATGGAGCTGGCGCTTCTCTTCTTTTGTATATATATATATATATATATATATATATATATATATATACATATACATATACATATACATATACATATACATATACATATACATATATATATATATATATATATTTTTTTTTATATATATATATATATATATATATATATATATATGAAACAGAAAGAAGACAGCGCGGCTCCCATAGTTTATTACTGTGTAAAAATAATTAATGCTGCTAGATTACGGACATTCACAATGTATAAAAAGGTAATAAGCAGTAAATAGGAATAACTTGGCTCATCACCCGTTCCTCCGTTCGATGCGCCGATCCACGTGTAGCTGCTCTGGTAACCTCCGCCGCGGATACCAGGAATGTGCGCGCGCACTAGGTAGCTTCCTGGTTGTGAAATCTCGCGATAGCTGCTCACCGGGTGACGTCACAGGGTCCGGACGCAATTCAGTATGCACAGTAACAGTGCTCAGATGGGGGAGTAGAGGGATGAGAAATCACCAAGAAATAGAAGATATACTTCCAAATAGATAGAGTCAATAAATAGGTCTTGCCCTACGTGTTTCGTCGCTGCATGCGACTTCCTCAGGGGTTGAGCCAAGTTATTCCTATTTAGGGCCTTCTTGCAGAGAGCAGCGCTATTAACAATCTCGCCATTTTCCGGCAAAAATCGCGCTAAAAACAGCCGAAAATGGCGAGGTAGGAAAAAAGCGCCATTTTTTTTTTCTAATTGAAAATCTGGCCGCGCGGCTGGCGAGAAACTACATCTCTCCAGTCTGAAAAATATCCAAATTCAGAAAGGCGCGCTCGCCATCTAGCGGCTGTTTTTGGCGCGATTTTCGTCAATTTTCTCCACCAACTAAAGTTGGCAAAAAGCAGGAGCTCGCCGGCTATAGGGAAAAAAATTAAAATGCGCGAATTTTTTTTTCTCCCTTTCAGCTGCGCGCATCTCCTCATTTACAATTCTCCACATGCAGTAATGCTAAAAATAGCGGATTTCGCCCATTTCTGCATATGGAGAATAAAACTCTCCATTAAAGCTACTTTTTCTTAAACTCTCCAATTTATTCTAATGCTGCTCTCTGCATAGGCCCCTTACTGCTTATTACCTTTTTATACATTGTGAGTGTCCGTAATCTAGCAGCATTAATTAATAAATTATTTTTACCCAGTAATACACTATGGGAACCGCGCTGTCTTCTTTCTGTTTCATATATTGAAGAGGAAAGTGGTTGGTCCTGAAGACTGGCAGCGATATCCCACCGCTGAAGCAGACACTCTCCATTCATTTGGGCCCCCCCCCCCATTCCACCCCCATCCCCCCCCCCCCATTTTTTCCCTGTTTCACATTTTTTTCTTTTTCTTGTGTTGTGTCCATTGTAGTTTTTGTCTGTCCTTGTATGTGGTATGCTGGTATTAAATTCTGTTATCACTGTCATTTAGGGGCCTATGCAGAGAGCAGCGCTATTTGAAAATTCGCCATTTTTTGGAGAAAATCGCGCAGAAAACAGCAGAAAATGGCGAGTTGCGAAAAACGCGCCAATTTTTTTTTTCTATTTCTAAAACTCGCCTCGCGGCTGGCGAGAACCTCCATCTCGCCAGTTTTAAAAATATCCTTATGCAGAGAGGCGCGAACGGCATCTAGCGGCTGTTCGCGCCAATTTATTGTCTCCTTTTTGCCTCGCCAGAAAAAGTTGGCAAGAAGCTGCCGCTCGCGGCCATAGCAAAGGGAAAAAAAAGGCGCGATTTTTTTTTAACACATTTCTGCAGCGCGCATCTCGCCAATTTAAACTCGCCAGACGCATTCATGTTAAACATAGCAGAATTCGCACATTTCTGCATATGGAGAATAAAACTCTCCAAAAAAGCTACTTTTTATTAAACTCGCCAATTTTAAAATTCGCTGCTCTCTGCATAGGCCCCTATGTCTTTTAATATCCTTGACAATTATACCTTCTTTTATCCAGGTATCCAAGTTAGCGCAGCAGTAACTTCCCTTTTCTATATATATATATATACACACACACACACACACACACACACACACACACACACACACACACACACACACACACACACACACACACATTACACAATAAAGAATGAAGCTGCGCTATTGAGCCATATATAGTCCCACTGTAAAATGTAGCAGTCCAATAGGCCAATATTAATGCCGGTATGGTGTTAATGCTCTTTTTTTAAGATGGCGAGTATTCACGTTGCAGGCCAGATATTTGGGAATTGCATATACTACACAAAGTATGCTCGATGTTGCTAGTTAAACAGCACAGCAGGTTTCTGGATCTCTCTTTCTTTGGACTTTTCTCCTCTCTTTTTCTGTGTGTAGGGCAGGCCTACACAACTTGTAAAGTGAGACGGGCCCAACTGCTCCAAGGAAAACAGATTCGGGCCGCACGGGGAAAAAAACCCAATACATATTAAAAATAAAAACCAATACATATTTTTAAAAAAAACACCAAATGCATATAAAACCCCGCCAAATCCACCAAATGCATATAAAACCCCACCAAATGCATATAAAAGTCCACCAAATGCATATAAAACCCCGCCAAATGCATATAAAACCCCGCCAAATCCCACCAAATGCATATAAAACCCCGACAAATCCCACCAAATGCATATAAAACCTCGCCAAATGCATATAAAAGTCCACCAAATACATATAAAACCCCGCCAAATGCATATAAAACCCCGCCAAATGCATATAAAACCCCCCCAAATGCATATAAAAGTCACCGGATCCCGCCAAATGCATATAAAAGCCCGCCAAATGCATATAAAACCCCGCCAAATGCATATAAAACCCCGCCAAATGCATATAAAACC